>NW_006400291.1:423104-423855 GCF_000299155.1 Elephantulus edwardii
ACCTAGACACCTATCCAAATTTAGGGTTAGGGCAAGGGCTAAGGCTAAACTTAGTTCTCCATCTAGACTTAGGATTAGTGTTAAGTTAAAGGTTAAGTTTACAGTTAGGGTTACGGTTACGGCCAGGTTAGGGTTAGGGTTAGGGCTAGAGCTAGATCTAGGTCTTTGTCTCCGGTTATGATTAGTGTTAGGGTTAGGGTTAGCCTTAGCGTTACAGTTAGGATTAGGGTTAGTCGTAGGGCTAGACTTAGGTCTTCATCTAGGTTAAGGTTAGGGTTAGGGCTATGATTAGCACTCGGGTAGACTTAGGTCTTGGTCTAGGTTTATGGTTAGGGTTAGGGTTAAGTCTATACTTATGTCTTCGTCTAGGGTTAAGGTTAGGGTTACGGTAAGGGTTAGTTTTAGGGTTTGGGTTAGGACTAGGGCTAAACTTAGTTCTCGATCCTGGTTTAGGGTTAGGATTAGCGTTAGGATTGTACATAGGTCTCCGTCAGTGGTTTGGCTTAGGATAAGCATTAGTGTTAGGCTTAGAGTTAGTGTTAGGTTTAGGTTTAGGGCAAGGTCTAGTCCTAGGACTCCATCTACGGTTATGCTTATGGTTACAGCTAGGGTTAGGGCTAGGAGTAGCCCTCGATCAACATCTAGGGTTAGGGCTAAGCTGAGGGTAAGGGTTAGGGTTAAGGCTAGGGTTAGGGTAAGGGTTAGGTTTAGGGTTAGAGATAGGGTTTGGGTTAGGGTTAGGGGTAGGGTT
>NW_006400292.1:0-14141 GCF_000299155.1 Elephantulus edwardii
AATTCTTTTTGGTGTTGTTGCTAGTTACTTTGGTCCGTGCTGCTGTCTGTGGTAACTCTGTAGGAAGGAGATCTCTCAGTGTTTCCTGCAATGTTGGTCTTGTTTTTACAAACTCTCTTGGATTCTGTTTTTCTGGGAATATCTTGATCTCTCCCTCATATTTGATGGATAATTTTGCTGGGTACAGTATTCTTGGTTGACAGTCATTTATATAGATCTTTGTTGTTGTTTCTTATAACAGTATTTTGTAATTTTCTTTGTGTAGGTCTTTTATGTCTCTGGTTATATTTGTTCCTAAATATTTCATCTTATAAATGGCTATTATAATTGGTATTGTTTTTTTAATTATTTTTCAGTGTTCTCTTTGTTGTTGTTGTTTTGTGCTGTCAAGTAGAAAGCAACTCATAGCCATCCTATGAACTCTGATGGGTCTGAACCTTGACATATCATGAGCCAACTTCACTGTCTCTGACACACCTGACCCATTGCCACAGTCACTGCATCAATTCATCTCATCTAGGGTATTCCCCTCCTGTGTTGTTCCTCCACCCTTCCAAGCATGATGTCCTTCTTCAAGAACTGTTCCCTCCTGGAAACATGTTCAAAGTATGTGAGACAGAGTTTCAAAATCCTTACCTCGAGAAAGAAAGTTGGTTTCCCATATTCTAGGACGGAACTGTTTGTCCTCTTGGCAGTCCATGGTATGTTCAATACTCTTCTCTACCACCACGACTCAAAGGCTTCAATCTTTCTCTGTTATCCTTATTCATTGTCCATCTCTCAGATGCATAGCAAGCAACTGCAAAGACCATAGCCTGAATCAGGTGCAATTTAATCTCTAGGTCGATATAATTTTTCTTTAGAATTCTGGAGAGATCCCTCACAGCTGATTTTCTCAATGTAACGTGTTTTTCAAATTCCTAACTGCTGGTACCAAGAGTGTTGTTTGTGGATTTAAGCAGTATGAAATTGTTAACAACCTCAATTTTTTCTCCATCTATCATAATACTATAGAAAGGTATGGAGACAGGATGTATCCCTGATGCACTCCCTTCCTGATTTTGAACAATGCAGTTTTTCCCTGCTCTGTTTTATTACTGCATTCTGGTCCGAGTATAGGTTTTGCATGAATACAATCTTTATGAGAAGGGTGTGGCATCAGGATTGGAGGAAAATTTATCAACAACCTGTGTTATGCAGATGACACAACCTTGTTTGCAGAAACTGAGAAAAACCTAAAAGTGTTTGCTGTAGAAGGTCAAGGACTATATATGGATTGAAACTAAATATAAAGAATACAAATATTCTCACCACTGCACAACTTGGCAACACCATTATATATAGAGAAAGGATTGAGGTTATTGATTATTTAATCCTGCTTGGATCCACAACTAACACTATTGGTACCAGCAGTCAGTAAATCAAATTAAAGTTGTGTTGAGGAAATCTGCTGTCAACGGTCCCTCCAGAGTGCTAAAGAGCAATGATGTCAGTCTGGAGACTAAAGTGCATCTGACCCAGGCCATGGTCTTCTCAATTGCTTGCTATGCACTGAGAGCTGGACAATGACTAAAGAGAAATCAATGCCTCTGAGTTGTGATGCTGGGGAAGAGTACTAAACATACCATGGACTACGAAGAGAACAAATATTTCTGTCCTGGAGAGAGTTAAGCCCTCTCGGAGATAGGATTTTGAAGCTCCATCTCACATATTTTGGGCACATTGCTAAGAGCGGCCAGTCCTTGGAGAAGGACAAGAGTCAGCACAGAAAAGGAAGATCTTGGATGAGATGGTTTAAACAGTGACTGAGATAATTGGGTCAGGTGTGTCAGAGATCATGAGGTTGATTCTTTATAGGGCAAGGCTCAGAGCCATTGTCCACAAGGTCACTATGTTTTGTAGTCTACTCAGTGGCACATAATAAGAAAAGCATCTGAAAGTTGGACACTGACTAATCATGACAGAAGAAGAATTTATGTCTTTGAATGGAAGTTTTCCAACAGTGCTGAACAACCCCTAACTGCCAAAAGAACAAACAAGCATGCTTTGGAAAAAGTACAACCAGGGTGTCTTTGAAAGAAGGGATAGTAAAACCTTGTGTCACATACTTTGAGTATATCTTTAAGAGAGACCAATCTTTGGAGAAGAATATCATGCTTGGAAAGGTGGAGAGTCAGCCGAGGGATGAAGACCTTCAACAAGCTAGATTGACATGGATGTGCATAGGGATTTGATTCTTAGAAGGTCCCATTCATCTATTTTATCCTCTCCTGGTTGTAGATTTTCCAGTATGTTTGGAAGACTGTTTATATCGTGGATTAGGACGTCTAGAGTTCTTCCAAGATTTTCTTTAATGACGTTTATAGTTCTTGGTCTTAGTCCTGGGTCCATAATCCATTTTGAATTGGTTTTTGTGTATCAAGTGAGGTGTGTATCTTGCTTGAGTTTTCTGCAAATATTTTCCAATTTTGCAAGCACCATTTGTTAAAAAGGCTGCCTTTTCCCCACTTAACTGATTTCAAATGCTGGAGAGGTTGTGGAGAAACTGGAAACCTTATTCACTGTTGGCGGGAGTGTAAAATGGTGCAACCACTATGGAAGGCTGAAAGGCGCTGTCTCAAAAAGTTGCAAATAGAAATACCGTTTGGCCCAGCAATTCCACTACTGGGAATTTACCCTAAAGAAACCATAACTGCCACCCAAGTAGAGATATGCATACCCATGTTTATTGTGGCTTTGTTCACAATAGCAAAGAGCTGGAAACAACCCAAGTGCCCATAAACAAACAAATGATAGAGAAGCTCTTGTATATTCACACAATGGAATACTATGCAGCATTGAAAAACAAGGAACTCATTAAATATTATACAAAATGGGTTACCATGACATTATGTTGAGTGAAATATCTCAGTCACAAAAGGACACATATTGAATAGGGCCACTGTTGTAAAACAGGACTGACATCGGGATTGAGAGAAGACAGAGAAGGAGGGGATTAATGATATATACTGTATTGAAACAGATGAGGGAAAGAACTGTTTAAAGGTATATACGATTGGGTATTGTTGTCATGACAGGAGTCCAGAATGAAGGCTGCACAGTGGAGAGAACTTGGGGGGAGGGATTACATAACAATAAAAGAGTTTTTATTTTGCTTTTCAAAGAGAAGAGTGAGTTGGGAGGAAAGGTTGGGAAAGACTGGAAACGCTAAGTCTCTGTAAAATTTCATTAAAATTAATAAAAATTAAAAAGTTTGCTATGAGCCATAGTTTACTACAGAGCAACAACAACCACTGGAGATGATGTTGGTTATTGGTTTATTTAATTATGTTGAGCAATTTCTCTCCTCTATGCCTATTATATTGAGACTTTTAGTCAAGAAAGGAGGTTGAATTTTCTCAAATTGCTTTCCTGAAACAATTGAGATAATCATGAGGTTCTTGGTCTTTGTTTTATTTATGTGGTGGATTACATTGGTTTTTCTTTTGTTGAAAAAGCCCTGCATACCTGATATGAATCTCACTTGATCATGGTGAATTGTTCTTTTTGACATTATGTTTGATTATACTGACTGGGATTTTATTAAAAATTTTTGCATCTGTGCACATGGGGTATGTTTGTCTATAGTTTTCTTTGTTGGTGCTGTCTTTATTTAGTTTTAAATCAGGGTTATGCTTGTTTCATAGAATGTATCTGGGACTGTCCTTTCTTTGCCCATATTCTGAAATAACTTAAGCAGATTTGGTGACAGTTGCCTGAATATTTGATAGCATTCACCTGTGAAGTTAGTATTGTTATTTGGAGACCTTTTATAACCAGCTAAAATTTTACTTCTTTGATGGGCCAGTTCAGGTGTTCTCTTTCAGTCTGCATTAGTTTGGATATTTACCCATTTCCTCTAGTTTTTCTGATTTGTTTGAATATAGGTTGTTGTTGTTGTTTTTGTTGTTGGTGGTGTTAGGTTCCATCAAATCAAATACAATCCATAGTAACTCTGTGAACAACAGATCTGAACCATGTCCTATCCTGTGCAATCTCCACACTTCCTGACACACTAGACTCCATTGTGGCATTGATGGTCTTCTTCTCTTTCACTTAACCTCCACCTTTCAAACATGATGTCCCTTTCCAAGGAATAGTCCCTCCTAGCAACATGCCCAACGTATGTAAGATGAAGCTTCAACATCTTTGCCTCCAAGGAACACTCTGGCTGCACATTCTCCAAAACATATTTGTTTGTTATTTTGGAAGTCTATGAACTGTTCAGTATTCTTCTCCAACACCACAGCTCAAAGTGTCAATTCTTTTCTGTCATGCTTATTCACTGTTCAGCTCTCAGATTCATAGCAAGTAATCAGAAAGACCAAGGCCCGAACCAGACACACCTTAGTCTTCAAACTGATATTATTGCTCCTCAGTAATTTGGAAAGATCCTTGACTACCGACATTCTCAGTGCAATACATCTCCAATTTCCTGACTGTAAGTACCAATGGTGTTGACTATGGATCTAAACAAGTTTAAGTCATTGACAACTTTAATCTTTTCTCCATCTAGCATGTTACCATAATAAGAAATTTTGTTTTCTTGATGTTGCAGTGCAATCCATATTGAAGGCAATATATTTTTTTATCTTCTGCAACAAGTGCTTCAAGTCCTCCTCTTTTTATTAAGCAAGGTTGTTATACAATCTGCATAACACAGGATGAATCTTCCTCCAGTCTTGATGCCACATTCTTCTCCATAGATTCCAACCTCCTCAATGATCTGTTATACATGTAGATTGGAAAGGTATGAAGAAAGGATACAACCCTGAAACACTCCTTTCTTAAAAACTTGGAAGCAAGCAGGAGTGACATCCACTTCTGAAATAACTTGCCTCTGGAAACCCTATGAACTTTGAGAAACAAAGAAAGTTATATAAGCACTCAGGTCTTTCGTTCATAGGGTAGCTGTGAGTCACCTACGACTCGATGGAATGAGCTCAGCTGGCCTAAAGGACAGAAAGTGACGCTACCAAGTCAAAGGTGAGTGATTTTAATCTGCGTCCTTCAGGCCTACTTTTTAATTGTTTTTAGTCAAACATTCTTCTAGGTGGTATAGCGCTGGTCTGTTGATTTGCTATGCAGAGGTAATTAGCGATTGCTGTGATGAAGAACACTGCTATCCTGATGTGCCAAATGCAATATTGGTCAGCCATGGCTGAAAGTGTTTGGTGGAGCTCCCTGATTAAAACAAGTTTGGAAGCAGGAGTGTTATCCACTTCAGAGATAGTTTACCTCTGGAAACCCTATGAACTTGGAGAAATAAAGAAAGTTATACTAGTGTTCAGATCTTTCATTCACAGGGTTGCTATGAGTTGCCTACGACTCAACAGCATTTAACAACAACAACAACGGTGTTCTCTTGCTCTGTTTGCACAACAGCCTCTTGGTATATGTAAAGGTTTCACATGAACACAGTTAAATGTTCTGGGTTTCCCATTCTTCTCAATGTTAGCCATAGCTTGTTAAGATCCACACAGTCAATTGTATGACATTCTTCTGCTATTTTTTACTTTCAGCCAGGATCCATCTGACATCAGCCATGACATTCCAGGTGCCATGACCGTTTTCAAATTCTGCTTGAACTTCTGGCGGTTCCCTATCTATGAACTACTATAGCCATTTTTTAATGATCTTCAGGAGTATTTTGTTTGCATATGATATTGATATTGTTCAATAGTTTTAACATTCTATTGGATCACCTTTCTTGGGAATAGCTCATTCCATTAGTATTCTTTTTTATTTCAGTTGGCTCTGGAATGAAACAACTGTTGTAAAGTTGCTCATTTCATGTCTTATTTGAGTGATTTGTGCATTATTTTTTGCTTTCCTTTGTCAGGTTTGTCAATGTTTTGTCAATATTGGCAAACCTTTCAAAAAAACAACTCCTGGTTTTGTTGATAGGATCAGTGTTATTTGGTTTTCTATTTCATTTATTTCAGCTCATATCGTTATTGATGTGCCAATCGTGGTAATGGGCACCCATGGTGGACAGTGTTGGCTGGAGCTTCCCGACTAAATCAAGCCTGGAAGCAGGAGCGACATCCACTTCCAAAATGGCTTGCCTCCGGAAACTCTATGTACGAACAGTGCTCAGGCTGTTCGTTCATTGGGTCGCTATGAGTCGTCTACCACTCGACAGCATTAAACAACAACAACAACTTATAGTTATTATTCCTTTTCTTGTAGATGTTGTGGAATTTTATTGCTATTCTTTTTTTTATTTGGTAATTTTGTTGAATTAAGAAGTTGATTTTAATTACATCTCCCTTTATAATGTGTTTGATACTGCTATAAATTGATCTCTGAGTACTGTGTTTGTTGTGTTCCAGTTTTGATATGTTGTGTTTTCATTCTTTGTTTCAAAAAACTTTTTTCATTTTTTCCCCTTGTGTTATCCAGTAGTGAACAAGAAAGATACTACTTCATTTCCAAACGCATGATTTCCCCCCTTCTTTATTTTCTTGTTGATTTTTACTTAATAGCATTGTGATATGAGAATATGCTTAGTAATATTTCAATGTTTTGCCATATTTCAAGGCTTACTTTGTAACATAGCATACCATCTCTGGGGCATGTTTGTTGAGATGAATGTTCTGTATATGCCTGTGAGGTAGAGTTGGCCAATCATAGAGATTAGTTCTTCTGTCTGTTTGTTGAGTTTCTTTCTAGTTATTTTGTCCTTTGACAAGTATGAGGTATTGAAGTTTTCTACTATTGCAAATAGAAACTCTGTATTGGTTTAACATCAGGAAGGTGTGTGTCAAGGTTATATCCTTTCTCCATATTCAATCTGTATGCTGAGGAAATCACTAGAGAAAGTGGACTTTATGAAGAAGAGTGTGGCATCAGGATTGGAAGAGGACTTATCAACAACTTGTGTTGCACAGATGATACAACCTTGCTTTCTGAAAACAAAGAAAACTTAAGGGAATTGCTGCAGACGATCAAGAATCACAATCTTCAATATAGGTTACATCTCAATATGGAGATGAAAAAATCTTCACCATTGGGTCAATAGGTAACATCATGATCAATGGTGAAAAAATTAACATTGCCATTGCTTTCATCTTGCTTGAATCCACAATCAACACCATTGGGAGATCTGGAAACATGGCATTGGGAAAGTCTGCTGTCAGGGACCTTCTTCAAATTCTTGAAGAGCAATAATGTCAATTTAAAGACTAAAATGTACCTGATCCAAGCCATAGTCATTCTAATCACCTAGTATGCATCTGAAAGCTGGACAATGAGTAAGGATACAAAAAGAATTGATGTTTTGAGTCGTGGTGTTGGAGAAGTGTGCTGAATATCCACCTTTCAGTTGTGTTGTTGGAAGAGTGCTGAATATTCCATGAATTGTCGAAAGAACAAACATCTATCTTAGAGAAAGTGAACCCAGAGTGGTTCTTGAGGGCAAGGATGGTGAAGCTTCATCTCACATACTTTGGGCATATTGACACTTTTCTTTGGAGAAGGACATTGTGCTTGGAAAGATGGAAGAATAGCCAAAGAGAAGATGCCCCCAACAAGATGGATTGACAGTGTCTCTAGCAATGGACTCTGGTGTGTCAGGGATGATAAGGATGATACAAGATAGGACAGTGAGTATTTAGATCTGTTGTTCATAGGTTCGCTGAACTGTACTTGACTCAGCATCTCATAACTACTACTATTGTGGCATGGTGTATTTCTTTCTTCAAGTCTGTTTTTTTTTTATTTTTTTGTTGGTTTTTCTTTTCCTCATGAGTAGACTTTTCTTTACAATAATTATTTGCTTATTTATTTTAAAATTTTAGATTGGTTTACCTACAAAGCTGGAATACATTGCCCCTCACACTGGATCCCCTCTACCTTCCCAACCCAAACCCCTCCACACATCAAACCGTGTGACCCCTATGATTATCTCCCTGCCCATCCCCACCCTTTACTCCCCTTCTTTTCCCCCTTAGATCTTCATACACATTTACTAAATATATATTTCTACAATAATAATCTTTTACAGTATTTGTCCTTATGGGGCTGAGTTAGTTTGTTTAACATATGCTCTCCAATCTCTCCCAAGTCAGTTAGTGATTGACAAAATTATTGCTCCTGTGTGCTGCATAGTATTTCATCATGTGAATGTACCATAATCTCTCAATCTATTCGATTGTGTATTTTGATGCTGTATGATTTGGTGTGTAGATTTAATTAAAGTTATATCCTCTTATTCTACTGACACCTTAATAATTAAATATTATCTTTCTTTGTCTCTTATTCTGGTTTTTATCCTGAACTCTATTTTATCAGAGTTTTTATTGTATATTGCCACTTGGGCTTTTTTTAATTGCCATTTGCTTAACATGTTTTTCCATTCTTTGATATTTTTCTATCTTTCCTCCCATATGTCAGGTATGTCTCTTATAGATAGTAGATTGGTGAATTTTGTTTTCTTATTCTTTCTGCTGCTCTTTTTCTCTTAATTGACGCAGTTAATCAACTCACATTTAATGTGATTATCAATGTTGTTGTTGTGTGCCATCGAGTCGCCTGTGACTCATAGTGACCCTATGTCCAACAGCTCTAAAACATGCTTTATCCTGTGCCATTCTCACTGTCTCCAACACACCTAACCCCATTACCCCAGTCATTGAATCAATACACCTCATAGAGGGTCTTCGTCTCCTGTGCTCTTCCTCCATCCTCCCAAGCATGATGTTCTTCTCCAAGAATTGGTCCCTCCTTAAAACATGTCAAAAGTATGTCAGGTGAAGATTCAGAATCTTTGCCTCCAAGGAGCAGCCTGGTCTAACCCACTCCAGGGGTTAAATGAACCTGTTCATTTTCTTAGCAGTCCATGGTATATTCAACACTCTTCTCCAACACCACCGTTCAAAGACATCAATTTGCCTTTTATCATCACAAGTCATTATCAAGCTCTCGGACACATAGCAAGTGATTGCAAAGACCATGGCCTGTATCAGGCGCACTTAGTGTCCAGAGTGACACCACTGCTCTTCAGTACTTTGGAGAAGTCCCTAAGAGCAGACGTTCCCATTGCAACATGTCTTTTAATTTCTTGGCTGCTGATGCCAAGAGTGTTGACTGTGGAGCCAAGCAAACTAAATCTGTGAACAATTTCTGCCTCTTCATCATCCATCCTGATTTTGCCGATTGGCCCAGTGTTGAGAATCTTTGTCTTCTTGATATTGAGCCTCAGTTTTATTTTTTTAAAAAAATTATTTATTTATGGAAGCAGGTTTTCCCTCCCTCTTTCAATCATCTTACTATTAAACTCCTTTATGAAAGCATGTGAACCAGCTACTTCATGCCTCATGCCTTAATATTCCCCCTTTAGATAGCCAAATTCTGATTTGCCCATCCTTATCAAACCAATACCTTGAGGGAATAAGCATGTCCTTTTTGCTGAAGAATCCTTTGTTCAACTTGGCAACTTTCAGCATCTGCATTTACAAGCAAAGTCTAGTCCAGACCAAGCCATTAGGTTGCAGAAATTTACCCTAGTTTGCTGTGTAGATCATCTTCTCTTCATCCGATTGGATTCTAGTCAATTCATCTCCAGCTTCTGTGTCAAGGTTCAAGTGGGCATCAGCTGGAAGCTCAGGAGTCACACATCTCCTGGTGATCCAGAATTGTCTTCTCCTTTCTCAGCCCTAGCCCCAACATTGGGCCAAATCAACAAGCCAAAGGTCCTCACGACAACCTGCTCCTCAAACCAACAAGGCTTCCCTGCTTATCCTCACATCTGAGTATGTTAGTTAAGTGGGCAGTGCTGAAGGAACACGTCCAATTTCAGTCTGTTTTTCCATTGCAGAATTCCTTCAACTTCCAGTCCTGTGGATCCATAATACCACTATGAGTAAGCATACTTCAACCTCCAGACTTTAGGGTGGGCAAGTGGTGATGGGCAACAAGGTTACCCTGCCTCAGATGCCAAACAGCTAGCTCAAGTTTCAAAAGCCAATCTCTTCCCTTTATTCTTTTTCATCCTTTCCTTGCCTGCTTGCCTTAATTCAAACGTGTATCTCTGAGTTCTAACGTGGGTCCACCAATTCACTCAAATGTAAATTTCCTCAGAGTACTGAGTGGGACTCAATCTTACCTCTTGACCAACTCCTAGCAGACTCTACCAGATTCTACATTGGAAAAGCTTTTCTTCTGGACAAATCTTTCCATTTAGTATTTTAAATACAGTACTGGCCAAAGGAAGAACTGCACACTGCCTTCTACAATATACAGTATTCACTGTATCATACACTGTTTTTTCCATCCTCTTATGTCTTCCTCCCCTCCCCCCAATAACCATAGTTGTGCACTGGACTTTACCCATGCACATTGTGCTCCTTCCCTCGTATACACTTTCTTTGCACAATTCACTACCAACAATTCATGTCTATTATCACACTGTTCCAATACACCACTGAACATCCCCTGACTCTGCCTTGCCCAACCCACCAATCTCCACCATTTCCAGTAATTATCTTTTCCTCCCTCTTATTCTTCCTTTCCCTCTCACCTCTTTTTAATTATTTTCATGGGATGGTTTATCAAACTTATTTTATATTCATGTACTCTGTGTTGCACATAATCCTCCATATATACTGTTCCATACAATTATCCATATACACTGAATTATGTATAGTCAATTACTATTGATCTACATCTATTATCACACTATTTCCTCAATTCCCCATTGAAATCTTCCTATTGCTTGCTTCACCATATCTTCCCAATCTGCTCACCAAAATTTGTTATCCTAATTATATCCGGTCCCTTTTCTGTCCTCTTCCCTCATTCACCTTCCCCACATTTATATACATATTACTGGTCATCCCTGACAGGGTTCAGATCTGTTGTTCATAGGGTAACTATGGGTTATTCTCAATTTGATGGCACCTAACAAGAACAAGAAAAACTAGTCATCTTTCCATTAATACAACAATGGCCTTAAGAAATATTTGTCCTTATGCAACTGAGTTAGTTCACTCAACATACACTCCCGTGCTGTGTATTTGTCAAACTTATAATTCCTAAGTGCTGTGTAATATTCTATAGTGTAAATGGACCACGTTGAACTGCTTGCATCTTTTTGCTATTGTAAATAATGCTACATGAACAAAGGTGTACATATCTCTGTTCATGTGTCAGTTCTAAATTCCTTGGGGTATATGCCTAGGAGTGAAATAGCTGTGTCATGTGGGATATTTATGTTCAGCTTTTTGAGGAAATGCCAAACTGTCTTACAGAATGATTGCACCATTTTACAATCTCACCAGCAGTGCATGAGAGTTCCAATTTCTCCACATGCTTTCCAAATAATTGTTGTTTGTTTTCTTCTTAGCAACATCTAGTGGGGTGAGATGGTATCATTCTGTGATTTTTATTTATATCTCTTATTGCCAGTAATTTTGAGAATTTATGTGCTGTTGCCAATATCAGTGTCTACCTTCATGAAAGGTCTTTTGATGTCTGCTGCCCATTTTATTGGACTTTTTCCAGTGGATACCCTGCAGTATTCTATAAACTTTCATTATGAGGTCCTTACTTGAAATGGGATTACTAAATTTTTTTCCCCAATCAGTAGATTTTCTTTTCACTCTATTGAAATTTTTTTGTTGTTGTTACAAACAAGACCTTGATTTTCAAATGTTCTTATTCATTGATTTTGTCCTATTTTGGTTGTGTATGTCTGTATATGTTGTTGTTGTTTGTGTCATAGACTGCAACTCACAGCGAACCTATCTGTGCACAATAGCTCTGAACCCTGCCCTCTCCTGAGTCAATTCCACTGCCTCCAACACACTTAACTCTATTATCCCAGTTACTGAGTCAATGTATCACAGCCAATATCTTCCACTTTTGTACTAACCCTCCAGCCTTCTAAGCATGATGTTCTTCTCCCGAGTCTGGTTCCTCCAGATAACATGCCAAAGTATGTCAGATGGAGCTTCAGAATCCTTGCCTCCAAGGAGAAACTTTGTTTCACCCTCTCCAGGACAGATTTGTTTGCTCTCTTGGCATTCCATGGTATGTTCAATCTTCTTTCCAGTACCACAACTCAAAGATATAGATTCTTCTTCCATTTAGTCATTGTTCAGTTTTCTGATGAGTAGTAAGTGATTGTGAAGATCATGACATAAAGTAGGCGCACCTTAGTCTCTAGACTAACATCATTGCTCCTTAATACCCTGGAGTGGTCCCTGACAACCTATTTTCCCACTACAATTCGTCTTTTGATTTCCTGACTTCTGGTATCAAGAGAGCTGATTGTGGAACCAAGCAAACTGAAATTGTTAACAATCTCAATCTCTTTTCTATTTCTCCTGGTGCTCTCAGTTGGCCCTGTGGTGAGAATGTTTTCTTGATGCTATTGATGTGATTCTGGCTATATTGCTAGGATATTTAAGCCATAGACGAGGGGTTTTAAATTTCTCATATGCTTATGGTTTTGGCCTTTACCCCTAGGTCTCTGATCCATCTTGAGTTGCAGGTAGATATCAAGTTTTTCTGGCACAATTTGTTGCAGAGGTTATCATTTCCCCATTTAATAAATTTTGATTCCTTGTCAAATGCCAATTGACCATATGGGTTGATTTCTGAAGTCTCGATTCTATTTCATTGGTCTTTGTATCTTTCATTGTGTCAACACCATGCTGTTTTGGTTACCATGACTTTATAGTATGTTTTGAGATAAAGTAGTACTGTGCCTCCCACTCCTTATTTTTTCACAAGATTTTTACTTACTGATTTAGGTTCTCTTTCATTTCCAAATAAACTTGGGCAAGTTTTATTGCTGCCATTTTTTTTTGTATTGCTGGTTATTTTCTTCCCATCCACATTGTTCTGCTGTCTCTGTGTGAAGAACTTCCTTTAGTATTTCCCATAAGAGTGATCTTGTATTCATTCATTCATTCCCTTAGTTGCTACTTTTCTGAGAATGTCTAAATTTCACTGTATATTTGATTGGTAATTTTAGGGTAAAGGATTCATTCTTAACAACTGTTTTCTTTCAGAGTTTTATATATAGCATTATATCATCTTGCTTTCATGATTTCTGCTGAGAAATAGGAGCTTAATCCTTTTTTTCATTATGTTATATCTAAATTTTGTTTATTTTTTAGTTTGTTAATTGTATTTAGTATAATTACACACATTGTGTTTTATTTATTTACATTATGTTTTATGTAATTGTTCACATAAAATATTTTGTTACTGCTATGTGTTATTGTGTTAGAACCAACTCAGAGCTGACATTCCAGTGAGTTTTCAGAGGTAGTAAAGAAAAAATGAAAAAGAGAGGAGAAAGTTTGTCTTTCTCTTACAGAGCAACTGGTTGATTCAAATTTTATGCCTCTGGGTTGGCCTTACCATTAGGCCACCACAGCATCACTTGGAAACTTGCTAGAAATACAGACCAAAAGCTTATTCTTATAGGTTTCCTTTTATAGGCAACTCTTAAGTTTTTGTGACCTGTTTTCAAAGACATAAGTATTTCCTGTAACTTTAATTTTGGAGAATTTTATTATGCTATATCTTGGTAAATTTATGGGGGAGACCTATCCTGTTTGGAGTTCAGTTGGCCTCTTGAATGTTTTTGGGTTTTTAATTTATTTATTTATCATAATACCTACAAAGTTTCCTTTTAGTAAATTTCAGTATTTTCTCAATGCTTTTTTTGAACCTCTTTTTGTTCTGTAAGTTCAGTCACAGATGTGTTATTTCTCTTACTGGTATGCCACCTAGTTTTTACACTTTCTTTGTTTCCCTTCCTTCTTGTTTAGGAAATACTTGATTAATTTTTAGGGTTTTGTTTTCTGCTTTGCTGATTCTGTGTTCCATTTCTTCAGTTCTGTGTTGATACCTTCTGAAATATTGGTCTTATTATCCCAGATTACAATTTCTTGTTTTTATATGGTTTCTAATATTCCATTTGTTTTATCAGTTTTGTCTTATATTTATTTTTTCCCAAATTATTCTAAACTTTCCTTCTGGATTCTTCAATTTTTTATGCACTTCATCCATCTTGTGAAAATACCATCATGAATTCATCTGAATTCCTTATCAGAATGTTCCATCAACTTTTCTTCCTCTATATG
>NW_006400292.1:22473-27754 GCF_000299155.1 Elephantulus edwardii
CAAGGAGCATTCTGGCTTCACCCTCTCTAGGACAAACCTGTTTGTTCTCCTAGCAGTCCATGGTATATTCAATACTCTTCTCCAGCACCACAGCTCGAAAACATCAGTTCTCTTTCTATCATCCCTATTCACTGTCCAACTCTCCGATGTATAGCATGTAATTGTAAAGACCATAACCTGGATAGTATTTTTTTAAGAAGATTCATATTATCAGCATTTACAATATGCCAAGCTATAATAGAAATGTATATATCCCTTGGCATGCAAAACATTCCCACAACTTACCTTAGAGAATGATGACCTGCTTTAACCCCAGAGCTTTAATTCAGAGGTTCACACAGAGAAACTTTTTGAAACATGCATACCAGTCCCTCTTTTCATTAAAACCCCAGAAATTAAAATCAAATCAAGTGAATTATCACTCATGGCAACTATAGCCAAATGAATTACCCTGTCTTTGATTTTCTGAAAAGACTGCTTGTGAGATTTCCCCTCAACCCTAAGAGTTACTTTCACTCCCAGAGAATTAGTTTGTTTTCCTGGGCTAAGATATTTCTCTAGGTAAATTGTGAACAACAGTTTGATCCTTTTTTCCTGGTCCTGGACCTGCCTGCCCTGAGGTTGGACTGCTTCACAGTACCTTGCAGGAATTATTTAATATATATACCTACTTAAGTCAATAAGTCAGCCATTTTACATCATTGTGCTGGTGGGAGAGTCATGTCTTGAAATTAACTAAGAATTTGTTTATATATGTATCAAGAAGGAGGTAGACAGAAGGAAGAGAGACAGGGAAATTCCTAAAATAATTGTAATATAGAGTGAGGGTCAGAATGTAATAAATGCTGGAGCCCACATGGACAGGACCAGAAAGGAGAGATTGCAAAGAGCTGGTAGTCACAGGCCTAGAAAGAGGTCTACTTTCATTTCGTCTCCTTTCGTTCATGGTAGCTGCTGAAATCTAATACTAGTATGCACTTAAGGGAGTTGAGAAAAGCTGTGACACTGGCTGTGAGCTAAGTCATTTAGAAGTAGATAGACTGGTAGTAGAGAGAATGAAGTGGGGGGAAATATGATCTATTCTAGAGAATGTTCCCTTTGTGGGGGTGCATTAGCCTATTTAAATCTATGAGATTGAAATTGTTGATTGTGTGGTTTAATTCTTCAGCATCTTTGTTGAGTTTCTTTCTGGTGGTTCTGTCTTTCCTTGAGAATGGTGTATTGAAGACTCCTAATATAATCATGGTGTTGTCTATTATTTTTTCAGTTCTGTTAATGCTTGCTTTATGTATTTTGCAGGTCTATAATTTGGTGTATAGATATTTATTATAGTTATGTCTGTCTGATGCTTTCTTTAAAAGTTGGAAATAGAAATATCCTTTGACCCAGCAATTCCACTAGTGAGAGTATACCCTAACAAAACCCGAGCCATGACTTAAACAAATAAATGCACACCATCTTTATTACTGCATTATTCACAATAGCAAAAAAATGGAGCAAAACAAGTGCTCATCAACAAATGACTAGATAAAAAACCAAACAAATCTGTGCTATATCTACTCAATAGAATATTACACAGCATTCAAAAACAATGAGCTCATAAAACATTATGCAACACAAGTCAGCTTAGAAGACATTATGCTGAGTGAAATATCTCAGTCATAAAGGGACAATTACTGCATAACACCTCTGTTATAAAATAGGACTGACATGCAGGCTTAGGAATAGGAAAAGAGTAGATAGATAATGAACACTACAATGGAACAAATGAGGATAAAGACTGTTTGAAAGGAATATATGATTTAGACATTGTATGTATGACAACAATTATGAACAAGAAGGGGAAAATATGCACAAGGAATAAATGAAAATCCTACCTTTCTACAACTTTGAAAATAATTTAAAAAAGATGGCTACTTTAAAAAAAATCATACCTGCTCTCATGAACACAGGGAAAGGAACTGTTAAGTTAAAATCACTGTGTCAATCTCCAAACAACATAAAGTATGTGAGGCAAAGTGTTTTCATCTTCACCTCAAAGGAGAAAGCAAGTTTCACTTTCTCCAAGTTGTATTTTATTGGCAGTCCATGGAATGGATGGATATTCATTACTCTTCAATACCACAGCTCAAAGACATCAATTCTTCTAATGCCATGTCAAAATCTGTGAATACTGGTCCTGAGTTTCAGTCCCTTTATCATGACCCGGAAGGTTGTTGTCATGTGTTGTCGAGTCACCTACAACTCATAGTGATCCCATATACAACAGCCCTAAATACTGCTCTATCCTGTGCCAATTTTGTTGTCTCTGACACATTTACCCCATTACTTTAGTCATTTAATCAATCCATCTCATTGAGGGTCTTCCTCTCGTGCACTGTTGCTCCACCTTCCAAATCATGACATCCCTATCCAAGGACTGGTCCCATCTTGCAACATGTCCAAAATATGTCAGATGAAGCTTCAGAATCATTGCCTCCAAGGAGCAGCTTGGTCTCACCCTCTCTAGGATGAACCTGTTTGTTCTCCTAGCAAGCCATGTTGATCCTGCCTATTTAACTTAATCCTGAGTTTTATCTGTTGGTTCTGATCCTGAGTTGTAACTGTTTAACTCAATCCTGTAGTCTGTTCATACTGGTCCTGCATTATAGCTGTTGAACCTGATGCTGACTAGAAGCTATTGACTGATTCTAAAAAGTTGTAGTCTCTTTATCCTGATTCTAAGTTATAACTGTTTATCCTGACATGAGTTATACCATAGTTCTCCCTTAATTAACCACTTAACTGTAAATATGATCTGAGTTCTGTAGGCATTGTGATAAATTCTCAAATGCAGCAGAGGAGTAGGGAGTGCACTGGGAGGGATGGCTGGTGTCAAAATTGCATTTTAAAAAAAGTTGGAAAGTGAAAGGATGTTCAACCTCCAACAAGTAGTAATCAGGATTGCATTTATATTGCTTTTTATTATCACCTCTAAAGTTAGACATGTTCTAATGTTGTTATCTCTATTATCCTTTTACAGCATTCTTACGTGTGTCAGAGTAGAAGTACACTTTATAGAATCTTCAATAGCTCTAATATTAGCTACTATATCCCCTAGTACAATGATCCCTTCTAAATCCAGCCTGAACTTTTGGTAGTTCTCTGTTGATGTGCTGCTCCAGTAGATTTTGGATAATTTTCAGAAGAAATCTTTCTTGCATATGATATTAATGATATTGTTCAATAATTTCCACACTCTGTGAGATCATTTTTGTTTGGAATGGGAACAAATATAGATCTCTCCCAGTTAGTTGGCCAAGTGGTTGTCCACCAGGTTTCTTGTCATAACTTGGTCAGCACATCTAGGGCAGCATCTGTCAGTTGAACTATGTCAGTTTGTAGTCTATCAATTCATGGGGCTTTCTTTTTAGCCAATTCTTTCAAAGCAGTTTGAACTTCTCCCTTCATCACCACAGGCTCTTGCTCATATGTTGTTTCATGAAATTCTTCTGTGTCTGACCTTTGGTATACCTTTTGGTATAAAGACGCTGTATACTCTTTGCATCTTTTAATATTTCAAACATCATTTAATATTCTGCAGTTAGAGACCGCTCTAAAGTACTGAAGAGCAATGATGTCAGTATGGAGACTAAGGTGCACTTGATACAGGCCCACAGTCCATGATCTTTGTAACCACCTGCTGTGCATCAGAGAGCTGGACAATGACTAGGGAGGAGAATTGATGCCTTTGAGCTGTGGTGTTGAAGAAAAGTATTGAATATACCATGGACTGCTAAAAAAACGAACAGGTTTGTCCTGGAGAGGGTGAAGCCAGGCTGCTCCTTGGAGGCAAGGATTCTGAAGCTTCTTCTGCCATGCTCTGGACATGTTTCAAGGAGGGACCAGTCCTTGAAAAGGGATGCATGCTTGGGAGGGTGGAGGGACAGCACAGGAGAGGAAGATACTCGATGAGATGGATTGACTCAGTGACTGGGGTAATGGGGGTAGGTGTGTCAGAAAAAATGAGATTGACACAAGAGAGAGCAGGGTTTAGGGCTATTGTACATAGGGTTGCTATGAGTTGCAGGCAACTCAACGGCACATACATAACAACAACAACATCATATCATTCAGATAAAGGTCTCTAGAGATTCTCATATTGTATGACAATTTTGTATCATATAGAATGGTTATAATAAATAACAATCATTAAAAATTCATGTTAGGAAACCCTTTGGAAAATAACAGGTAAAAAATATGCCAAAAGTTACAGCAGCACTAAAGATATTTTATTTGTATCTACACTTAATGAGATAACTGTATTTTTTTAACTCATCTTTCACTTTTTTAAAATAATTTCAATGAACATTTACAGAGATTTTGGATTTTCAATCATTCATTTTTGCATTTTCTCCCGGCCCACCCCACCCACACCCACACCCACACCCACACCCCCAGTTCACTCTTCTCCTTCAAAAAGAAAAGAAAACTCCTTCATTGGCATACAGTCCCCCCACACCACCCACAACCACACCCCGAGTATACTCCACAGTGCAGCTCTCATTCCAAACTCTTATGATAATCATAATGCCCTAAAATATACTGCTTTTAAACTGTTCTCTCCTTCATCAGCTTCAATGCAGTATACATAATTTATCCAGTTTTTCTCAGTCTTACTCCCACCCTGACGTCAGCCTAGATCTACAACAGTGGCACCATAAAGTATTTTTCCTTTTGTGACTGAGATATTTCACTCAGCATAATGTCTTCCAGGGTCACCCATTTTGAATAATATTGCATGAGTTTCTATTCCATTGTGTAAATATACCACAGCTTCTCTATCCATTCATTTGTTGATGGACACTTGGGTTGTTTCCAACTCCTTGCTATTGTGAACAAAGCCGCAATAAGCATGGGTGTGCATATATCTGCTTGGATGTCAGTTATGGTCTCTTTAGGGTATATTCCCAGTAGGTGAATTACTGGGTCAAATTGTATCTCAATTTGCAACTTTTTGAGAAAGCACCACACTACATTCCACAGTGGTTGCACCATTTTACACTTCCACTAACAGTGAATAAGAGTTCCAGTCTCTCAAAAACCTCGCCAGGATTTGTTGCTTGCTGTTCTATTAAATTTTGCTAGTCTTACTGGGGTGAGATATCTTATAGTTGTCTTGATTTGCATGTCTCTTAGAGCTAAGGATTTTTAACATTTCTTCATGTGCTTGTTGGCCATCTGAATGTCTTCTTTAGTGAACTGTCTGTGATACTGTGCCCATTTTTCAATTGGATTATTT
>NW_006400292.1:27854-33800 GCF_000299155.1 Elephantulus edwardii
AAGTCCCTTATCTGATATGTTATTACCGAATACTTTTTCCCAGTCAGTGGCTTCCCTTTTTACCCTACTGGAGAAGTTTTTGGATGTGCATAGGGACCGAGTTTGTATTTTAACATCTTTCTTTTTTAAATGACATTTTTTTAAGATTTGATATTGTCTGTTGCACCCTGGACATTAGGGTGATGTTGTAATTGTAGATTTCTAATCTCCTTTCTTCCGATGTGTGTGTGATAGCCAATGGGATATCTGTATAAACTATCTGTTCATTGCTTATGCAGTGTCATGGGTTAGAAGAGTGGTTGATATTTAGTGCTAGTCAGAAGAGTACATGCTAGATTTTGTTCTGATGAAATATATGGACACTCTAGTCTGACATGTCGTGGGTATGACTGAGTATGGTGTCAGATCAGGCCTACTATTGCAGCCTGTGAACTATTGCCTTTCCCTACTGCTGCTTAGCAAAACGAATTTTTGTCCCTGTGTTTAGGGGGCCAGCTATACCACTGATTCTTTGAATCACTGGCTGTGTAACTTAGAGCTTCTCTGTAAGAGACTCTCAGTGAATAAGTAAATTTCTGAATTACTGTCCTTTCAGGGATTCAGCTATCTCTGTCATGCTGTTGAGTCACAGGGCAAATAGGTGTATATAGTGCTAGGTTGCCACATCAGAATCAGGCTTGGCCACTTGTGGTGAGGGAATGTGAATGAGCATCATGGGAGTTTCCTAGACCATTACCAGATATGGTGTGTGGTAGGCCTAGTGATGAATGTGACTCAAGCATTTTCTATGTGTTCCCTCAACAAAGCCAGCTAGTTTTTCCTGAGGTCTCGGGGTCATACATTATAGGGTATGGGTGTGCAATATGAGGCCATTAGGTTGGCGTCAGGCTTTGTGTTTTTCAGGATCACCACTGGGAGTGGTTTGTGCATTTGAGGAATGTTAGTTTTGACAGTAAAGCTGATCTGTGGGTTCCACACAATCAACCTGTTTGAGCTTTTGAATTGGCTGGCACATAAGAATTTCATGAAACAACATGTGATCATGAACGTATGGTAATGAAGCAGTAAGTATAAGCTACTCTGAAGGAAGTAAGAAAAAACAAGGCCCCAGGAATTGACAGCATACCAATTGGCATGTTTCAACAAACAGATGTTGTCCTGGGCACACATAACATGCTGTGCCAAGATATCTGTAGGACAATCACCTCGCCAACTGACTGGAAAAGATTAATATTTATTATTATCCTGAAAGTGACCTGGTAGAGTGGAAATTATTGGATAATATCATTCATATTACATGCAAACAAGATCCTGCTGAAAATGATCCAAAAACAACCGGAACAGCATGTCAATAGAGAACTGCCATATGTGCAGGTTAGGTTTGGGAAAGGCCATAGCACTACTAGCAATATTATAGCTAATGTTAGATGGATGTTGGTTGAAATCAGAGCATACCACACAAATGTCTATCTCTGTTTCATTGACTATGCAAAGGCATTTGACTGTGAGCAGAACCGGAATCCCTGAACACTTGATTGTGCTTATACGAAACATATACTTGGACCAGGAGACAGTAGTCAGAACAAACCAAGGAAACATTGCATGGTTCAAAATCAAGAAAGGTGTATGCCAATGTTGCATCCTTATCCATACTTTTTCAATCTATATGTGGAAGAGATTATCTGGGAGAATGGGCTCTAGGAGTGAGAATGTGGTATCAGGATGGAAGCAGACTCAGCAACAACCTGTGCTATGCAGATGAGACAACTTTGCTTGCCAAAACTGAGAAAGATCTGAGACATTTGCTGCAGAAGATCGAGGAGTGACGCCTTCAATATAAATTGAAGCACAACATCAAGAAAACAAAGATTCTTACCACTGGACTGATTGCAGCATCATGATAGACGTTGAGGTGAAAAGATTGAGATTATTAACAGCTTCAACTTTGGCTACACAATCAACACTCTGGATACTAGCAACCAGGAAATCAAAAGATAAATTGCATTGGAAAAGAAACTGTCACGATCTCTCCAGAGTATTAAAGAGCAATTATATTAGTCTAGAGATTAAAATGTGCAATTACTTGCTATGCATCTGAGAGCTGGACAATGACTAAAGATGATAGAATAAGAATCGGTGCCTTCGAGTTGTGATGATGGAGAAGTGTATTGAATATACCACAGACTGCTAAGAGAACAAATAGGTCCATCCTGGATAGGGTGAAACCAGGCTGCTCCTTGGCAGCAAGGATTTTGAAGCTATGTATGATGCTCTTTTGGGCATGTTGCAAGGAGAGACCTGTCCTTGTAGAGGAACATCATGCTTAGTAGGGTGGAGGGACAGTGCAGAAGAGGAAGACCTTGGATGAAAGAGATTGACTCAGTGACTGGGGTAATGAGAGAAGATGAGTCAGAAATGATGAAATTGGTTGAGGCTGGAGCAAGAATTAGAGTTGTACATAGTGTCACCATGAGTCGGAGTTAACTCAATGGTATATAACAATAAGAACAACAAATAGCATTTAACATTTTGTAATTTTACAATATTCTCTAGATTCATCCATGTTATGCAGTGTTGGGATCCCTCCAAAAGAGAGAGAGAGAGAAAGAGAGAGAAAACACACAGATATATCGAAACAACTAGTCTGGAGAATTAATGAAAAGGACACCTGAACATCAACTTCTATGTTAGCCTAGAAGAATTAATTAGGTGATACCTTGCTACCACCATGCTTCAATTTTAAGAGGATTATAATAAAACAATAGTGAAAGAAAGTGGTGGTCAAACTTAAACACTTAAAAATCCCAGGATTGTTGATCTGGAAATGACTAATGGAACCTCTAAGACTGATTTAACCAACTTCCAGGACTGAAACAAAGCATACTCCTATGACTCAACTTTCAACCAAACAGTAGATAAGGTGGCCAGTAACATCAGCGAGGCACCCATCTTTAGAATAACCAACCATATAAAGTCAAACTAATGACATTTGCCCAAAGATAAAGCCTGAAGGCAGGAAGGAATAAGATAGAATGATTGAAGGAAGTGAGAATTATAAGGAGGAAGTGGGTTATGTATAATTACATTGTGGTTACTATAATTAATTTTGTAAATAAAAATATATGCATGCATGATTGAATTAAAAAACCAATATGCTTTGTAAACTTTCAGTCAATCTTCAATAAAATAAAGACTAAACATATAAAAGTTCCATTTAATGTGCAAGATATATATACCTAAAACTAAATTCTAGAAAGGTTTGCTAAATCTAATAATGACTAAAGCACTTCGGAAGGAAGAAGAGACCTACAAATAAAGAGAGAAATATAAACAAGTTTGGTCAACCCAATAAGAAACACCAGGTCTGGGCTTGGAGAGGTGGCTGGGAATTTGACAGAAGAGCAGAAACAGGCAAAGGCCCCCCAGGCAGAAGAGGCAAAACAACATCACAGGAGGAGAGGAAACTGTGAGCCTCTTTGTCTGTTCTGAATGGATGCAGTGAGAAAAAGAGCCTATGATGGATTGATTCCATGTGAACAGAGTAAGCATAGGCTTATTTGTATGTAATTATTGATCTGTAGTGAAGTGTTTCACATGATGTGATGAAACCTGTGTGAATTTGATCACTGCAGATTAGAAAATAAGCACAAGTAAACATGTGCTTACCTTGTTTACTGTGTACTCAGTCTCTGTCAGGGATTTGAAAAGAGGTTTTGATTCCACGGGAAGGTCCTATGGGATTGGAAAAGAGACCAATGTCAACTATATGTAAAAGCAGAATCTTTTATATGGTTTAAAAATAAAAGTTAAATTGTTCTCGACAAATTAGTAAACAAGCCTAAGTAAGCCTGTGCTTGCCTTGGTTAAAGTGTGTTCTAAACTAGGCCACTTTCTTTTTCCTGTGGTGCCACAAAGAGAAAAAGGGGAAAGAGATTGATGAGAGTTCCTGGCAGTACTACACACAGCTGAAGTCACACATGGAGCCACAATTTCTGCAGTCAAGAAGTAGCTGGCTTTCAGGGCGGGGAGTGTGTGTGGGGGGAAGCAGGAATCAAGGCAGAAGAGGTTAAAGGGAAAGAGCTAACAGTGAGGAAGTAAGGACAGCTGGGCATTCCATGCAGAAATTTAGAGATTAACAGACAGTGGGAGACAACAGAGGCTGCACTGGCTTCCCCATTGATGGAAACCCCACTGCAAAGGGGCCTCTCACTCAGCGTCACCTCCAGCCTCTGCTTGGTCCCTCTGTTCTGACACAAACCAAAACCCATTACCATTTTATTACTTCCAATTCATGATGAATCTCTATCAGTCATGAGGCTACAAATCTTTACAGGAGAGCTTGCTCACTTTTCTCTCGAGGAGCAGCTGGTAGATTTGAACCATTGACTTTTCAGTTAGAACAGTATGTAACACATGTTGTGCAATTCTTATATGTATTAGGAAGTGTTTATGATTTGAGGAGTGCTGCCCTTTTTGAAGGAAACATAAAATGTATGTGAGATGTGATGTATACCTGAGTGTTAATGGTTTGGCTGTTAACTAAAATATCAGAGATTTGAGTTCAAAAAGAGACACCTCAGCAGAAAGGCTTGGGAACCCATTTGTGAAAAGTACCCCTGAAAACCCTATGGAGCACCATTCTGCTCTGACAAACATAAGAAAGGACTCCGTTAGTCAAGACTGACTCTTCAGAAACTGGTTACTGGTTTTCCACTTGCTTTATTTTTAAAGTTTAATAAAGTGTGCCATTTACAGGGTTGCATCAGTGTTTATTTTCAGATATTTTTTACTGTGTTTTTTAATACTAGTTTACTTACAAAGTGTGTATACATTATTTTCACCCTTCATCTTTCTGCTTTCCTTTACCAACACCTCCCTCCACACACCAAATTGTGTGACCCTATGATTATGCCTCCCCACCCCCACCACCTTAGATCCTTGTACTCATTTTACGATAACTCTGAAGAGGATAAAATTGATGAATGGGACCTTTTAAAGATTAAATATCTGTGCTTATCAAAAACTTTTCCCAACAAGGTGCAAAGAAAACATACTGACTGGGAACAGATGTTTGGCAATGCCATATCAGACAAGGGTCTCATAATGAAAGCTTACAGAATACTTCTGGGCCTCCAGAAGGGGGAAAAACACACACAAAACCTGATAATTCAATTACAACATGAGCAAGACATATGGAAAGATTTTTCACAGAGAAGGACACTCGGATGGTCACTTTCTTTAACGATAAAGCCAGACAGACCTAAGCCTGCAGTTAATTTACTCTATAACCTTAGGCAACTTGACTCTAAAGCTGTTATCAGCTCTGTAAAGCTGTGACAAAAATGCCTACCTCATGATAGACAATTACATATGCTAGAATTACATATGGTAGAGTGTTGCACAAAAAAGGTTCAATGGGATATTATGGAGTCTGCAGGAGCAATGATTTCATAAATTACTACCTAAAATGGGAGGGACTGGAGAGCATTATGCTAAGTGAACTAACTCAGTCTCATAAAGATAAATACTGTATAAGATCATTATTATAGAACAAAAGTGAGGACCAAGAGGGAGGAGCTTAATTATCAGATCACACAATTTGATGAGTGGAGGGAGAGGTGGGTAAAGGAAAGGGGAAAGATCTGGTGTAAAAAACAATATATACGAACTTTGTAAGTAAACTAGTTGTTATTGTTGTTATGTGCCATCGAGTCACTTACAACTCATAGCGACCCTATGTACAAGAGCCCTAAACACTGTTTTATCCTGTGCCAACCTCTCCATCTCAAACACACTCATTCCCACCACTCGACTCACAGAATGAATCCATCTCATCAAGTCTTCCTTTCCTTGGAAAAAAAGCCCCGAATAAGCAAAGCACTCCTTAAGAATAGAAGAAAGGTAGAGAGTATCTCACTCCCTGATTTCAAATCCTACTACACTGCC
>NW_006400292.1:40954-42504 GCF_000299155.1 Elephantulus edwardii
AATTTCTTCTTCTGCAATGGGTCTGTTCAGATGTTCAATTTCGGTTTGTGTCAGTTTAGGTAGGTTGTGCGTTTCTAAGTATTTGTCCATTTCCTCTAGGTTTTCATATTTGTTTGAGTATAGTTTTTCATAATACTCTAATATTAACTTTTTTATTTTAGTTGGTTCTGTTGTGATGTTGCCTGATTTGTCTCTTATTCAGATTATTTGTGTCTTCTCCTTTTCTTTTGTGAGTTTTGCTAATGGTTTGTCAATTTTATTGACCTTTTCTAAGAACCAACTCATAGTTTTGTTGATAGTTTCAACTGTTTTTTTGTTTTCTATTTCATTTATCTCTGCTCTAATTTTTATAATTTCAGGTTTTTTAGAGGGTGTCAGGTTTTCTTGCTATTCTTTTTCAATTTGTTGGAGATGTTGGGTTAGAGAGTCAATGGTTAACTTTTCCTGCCATTTGATGTGTTTGCTTACTGAATACTGCTTTGGCTGTTTCCCAGAGGTTTTGGTAAGTAGTGTTTTCATTGTCATTTGTTTCAAGAAACTTTTCAATTTCATTTTTTATTTCTTCTTGTATACAGTCATGTTCAGGCAAGTTGTTGTTCAGCTTCCATATGTATGATTTATTTCTCCTTTATTCTCTTGTTATTAATTTCTAATTTTGTGTCGTGGTGATCTGAGAAGAGACTTTGTATAATTTCTATGTTTTTTAATTTGTTGATGCTTGCCTTATGACTTAGAGTGTGATCTATTCTGGAGAATGTTCCATGCACATTGAAAAGGAAGGTATATTGGGGATTTGTTTTGGGGGGGGGGAGTTCATTAGCCTATAAATATCTGAATTCAAGCTGGTTCGTTGTGTGGTTTAATTCTTAAGTATCTTTGTTTAGATTCTTTTTGGTAATTTTATCATTTCTTGAAAGGGGTGTATTGAAGTTTCCAAGTAGTATAGTAGTGTTGTCTACTTCCTTTTCAATTTTGTTAATGTGTGTTTTATATATTTTGCAGGTATTTCATTTGGTGCATAAATATTCAATATAACAATATAACAAATTTTTATATCCTCTTGTTCTTTTGACCTTTTGAACATTATGTAGTGACCTTCTTTGTCCTTTGTGATGGTTTTTGCATTGAAATTTATTTTATCAAAGATTAGTATCTCTACTCCTGTTTGGTTTTGGTTGCCATTTGCTCGGTATATTTTTCTCCATCCTTTTAATTTTACTCTTTATCTTCATTTTTTCAGATGTGTCTCTTGTAGACAACATATTGATGAATTTTGTTTTTTTTTTTATCCAATCTGCTACTCTGTTTCTCTTTAGTGGTGCATTGAAACCATTCACATTCGTGTTTTTATTGCTGTCATTTTGTTCAGTTCTTTTTGGCGTTTTTGCTAATTACTTTGGTCCATCCTGTTTTCTGTGGCACTTCTGTAAGGGGACGTCTCTCATTGTTTCCTGTAAGGCTCATCTTGTTTTTATGAACTCCCTTAGGTTCTGTATTTCTGGGAATATTTTTTTTTAATCACATATCTCTTTTATTTTTTTTCTTCTATA
>NW_006400292.1:43686-44700 GCF_000299155.1 Elephantulus edwardii
AATTTGCATCTCTCTTAGGGCTAGGGATTTTGAGCATTTCTTCATGTGTTTGTTAGCCATCTGAATGTCGTCTTTGGTGAAATGCCTGCTCATATGCTGTGCCCATTTTTCTATTGGATTATTTACCTTTATCTTGTTGTGGTGCTCAAGTATTTCATAAATCCTGCATATAAGTCCCTTATCTGATATGATATTACCGAATACTTTTTTTCTGGGAATATTTTGATCTCTCCTTAGTATTTGATGGAAAGTTTTGCTGGGTACAGTACTCTTGGTTGACAGTTGTGTCTTTGAGTGTTCAAAATATGCCATTCCACTGTCTTCATGCTCACATGGTTTCTGCTGAGAAATCAGCAACTAATCTTATCTGTTCTCCCTTATAGGTTACTCGTTGTTTCTCATTGCTTTCAGTATTCTCTCCTTATCTTTGATTCTAGCAAATTTGACAATCCTATGCCTTGGTGTTTTTCTTTTAGGGCCTATTCTATAAGGCGTTTGCTGAGCTTCTTGAATATATATTCTGTCATTCTTCATTATGCCTGGAAAGTTTTCCTCTAGTTATTCTTCCACAACTCTTTCAGTGCCTTTACTTGTTCTTCAAATTCTGGGATTCCAATGATGCGAATGTTATTTCTTTTCATGTTATCCCACATTATTCTTAAGTTTTCTTCTGTTTCCTTCTTTTTTGATTCTGCTTTTTTCTCAGTCATATCTGTGGTAAAAATTCTATCTTCTATTTTAATAATTCTGTTTTCCATCTCTTCACCTCTATTTCCTTGTCCCTCCATCATATTGGCAGCATGAGAAACCTTAGATTTCATATTTTAAATAATGGTTTCTTGTTTTCCAGTCCTTCTAGTGCCTCCTTAGTTTTCTCTGCATTGTCTTGGATTATTTTTTAAGCTCCTCCTGATTTTTTACTGTTGTTGTTGTTGTTATGTGCCGTCGAGTCGTTTGTGACTCATACGGACCCTATGCACAACAGCCCTAAATCCTGCTCTATCCTGCGCCAAC
>NW_006400292.1:46353-47215 GCF_000299155.1 Elephantulus edwardii
CTTCTTCCTTCATCACCATAGGCTCTTGCTCATATTTTATTTCTTTAAATTCCTTTGTATCTTTCAATTCCTTTCTATATAGTGACTCAGTATATTCCACTATATTATGTATATATGTATATATAATGTAATCCAGTATATTACATTTTTTACTGTAGTGTCCTGTAATTCTTTAAGTTTGTTTTTCATCCATTGAAAATATTCAATCTTTTTTTAAAAAAATTCTGTGTCAGAAAGTTCCATCAGACTTTCTGGCTTTAGGAAATCCATTGCTACTGTGTCATTTTTGGGGGGAGATATCTTGTTTTGGTCTTGCATGGTGAGTGAAATACCCTGCGTCTTTTGTGACATTGACATGGAAGAGTTTTTGAAAACTGAGGTGATAGGTAGTTCTTGGTTTGATGTCATTGGTCCTCTGTCGAGATGCCTAGGTCCTCCCTGTTGCTTGAGTTAGTGGGAGCAACGTGGTCAGGCCAAACAGCAGTTTGTAGTCCAAAGAAACTTAATTTTCAATGTTAGACAACTTTTTCAGAGCAGGTTGATAAATCTTACAATTTGGTCTATGTTCTTTTTAGATCCCAAAATTCAAGGCTTGCAGGGGGCACAAATTTCCGGGGGGGGGTAGCCTTGGTACCTGAAGGGCACAGATCAAAGGTGTCCCTCCCATGTCCAAAACCATTCCCTCTCTCTACTGAGTCTGCAAGGTCCTCACACCAACTCCAAAATTCAAAGCTGGGGGGGGTAATCTTCCTGGGGGTGGGGGGGTGTGCATAGCCTTGGTACCTGCAGGGCGTGGGTCAAAGGTCCAGAGGTATGCTGATGACATGATAGTATACTTAGAAAACCCGAAAGACTCAGCAAG
>NW_006400292.1:47630-53701 GCF_000299155.1 Elephantulus edwardii
GTTATCTAAATGTTGTACATAGGGTTTTCAGAGGCCTGCTATTTCAGAAGTGGATGGCCAATCCTTCTTCCTAGTCTGTCTTAATGTGAATGTTCAGATTAAGAGAAGTATTAGACAGACCAGCAAGTTGACACAGGGGCTACCTTTTTAGTACTTCCTTCCTTCTCAGGTCTTGTTTTCCCTTCCCAGGTCTCAGTAATGATGATTGATGTCCTTCCCTCTAAGCCTCTTACCACTCAGCCTCACTTCATTATCCTCAACAAACAAAAACTCACCCATTCTTTTTAATTAATCCTACATGCCCAACTCCGCTGCTAGGTAGGGACCTTCTTTCTAAACTTGGAGCTGTGTTTCACCAGGAGTCAAGTGAATCTAGTTCACCTGACCAGCCTAGTTCTATCCCTCTTAGTGTTCCTTCCCTCTGAGCTACTTTCTACACTTTCTTTATCACCAAACCTTGTCAGTCCATTGTAGGGGCTCTTTCTACCCCATCTGTAGTCTCTCACTACAAACCTGTTATCTTACTCTGAAAGGTCCTTCCTTTTTTCCCCATTAGACCCCAATTCCCTGTCTCACACAACACTGCAAAAGTTTAAAACCCATTATTACTCATCTACGTTTCAATAAGTTTCTTATCCCCTAGTGACCTCTTGCAATAAATTAATGATCTTTTATAGTGTAGCCCCTCATATCAACTTTCACAAACTCACAATGCTCAAATTCTTAACTTCTTGGCTTCCAAGGGATACAGTGTAGCCTCCTCCTGTCTCTCAACTGTCTCTCCTCACAGTCATGTATCTCAGTTTTCAATTAACCCCCACCACCAGAAGTTTAATGGTCAATCGGCACCCAAGGGATACAGTGTAGCCTCCTCCTGTCTCTCAACTGTCTCTCCTCACAGTCATGTATCTCAGTTTTCAATTAACCCCCACCACCAGAAGTTTAATGGTCAATCGGCACCTTGGTCATTGAAAGCTTCCAGCCACCCCAAACTGCTGATCAAATCCTCTCTTTTCTCTACTTTATTAGTTTTCTCAGACACTGACCCCCAATTTTTCACTACTTGCAAAGCCCTTTTATGATGTAGTGAAGGCCACCCCACATGGTCCCCTAGACTCTCCCCTAATAGTTAGAAGGCAAGCTCCAATACCTCTTTTTACAGTCCCCACCCCTTACTTTACTGAATTCCTCTAAATCCTTCCACCTATACACTGATGGAAAAAGAAAGTATTGCTGTCGGCATTTTGACTCAGCCCATTGGACCCACCTTTACCCCCATTGCATACCTCTCTAAACAGCTTAATATCATAACTCAGATGTGACAACCCTGCTTACCAGCCTTAGCAGATGCAACTCTTCTCACTAAAGAAGCACTGAAACTTATCTTGAGAAATCCCCTGCAGGGCTTCTCAAGCCATAGGTTTTGAGATCTGCTTTCACATAATTTTCTATCATTACTTTCTCCTGGGCAGATACAGGAACTCCACCTACTTTTCCTTGAAATCCCTGATATTTGCCTTTCTCAAATGCCATCCCTCAATCCTGCCACTCTACTCCCAGTAAACGCCTCAATCTTTTTTGCCCACAGCTGCTCTGAAGTTCTTGAAGATATAGGCTCTTTACTTTCCTATCTATCTTACTAACCCATCCCAATCCCAGACCATACTCTTTTTGTATATGGCAGCTCTTGTATGACCTCTGAAACTTACTGTCAGACAGCCTATGCTATAGTATCCATAAGCAAGGTATGGGAAGCAGAGAAACTCCCAAGGGCACAACCTCACAAAAAGCAGAGTTTATTGCTCTAATGAAAGCCCTACATCTAGCTAGAGGCCTAACTGTCAACATGTACACAGATTCTAAATATGAATATTTTAATTGCTTATTGCCATGCTGCTATCTGGTGCAAGTGAGGCTTTATAACAACAAAAGTTGAACCTATAGTTATTAGCAAGCTGATTATTCTCTTGCTAGATACTCTTCAACTGACCAAGCAGGCCACTATAATTTACTACAAAGGACATCAGTCAGATTCTTCCCTTATTACCAAGGAAAACAACAATGCAGATCATATATCAAAAACTTTAGCCTTGCAACCATAACAACAACAGGCCACCCCCATCATGTTTTTCACCATTCCAGATCTCCATTCAAAATACACTATGGAAGAAAAGCAGTCTCTCCTCCAGAATGGAGGCTGCCTCACTCCCAGAGGATGAATTATGGTAAATGGCAAAGCAGTTTTGCCTCAAGAACAAGAAGCAGATATTGTAACACAGGTGCATTAGTCCCCACATATAGGAACCAAAGCTCTTTTAAAATTCTGCCAACCTTTGTTTCATTCCCCTTCTCTGACCCAGACCGTTGAGTTGGTGCATGATAAATGCCTTACTTGCAAACTAGTGAATACTCAGGGGAACATCCAACCCACAGCCCCCACACATCAACTTTGAGGCCACATGCCTGGACAGGATTGGCAGATTGATTTCACATATATGCCGACCCACAAGAAATATAAGTATCTCCTGACTATGGTAGATACCTTCCCCAGGTGGGTTGAAATCTTCCCCACCTGACAAGAAACAGCATATGAGGTTGCTGAGTCTCTACTCAAGCATACCATCCCCAGGTTTGGCCTCCCTACTTCTATACAATCAGACAATGGTCCTAGCTTGGTCTCTCCAGTTATACTCTAGGTTAGGTATCTAATGGAAGCTTCACATACCATAACATTGCCAGTCTTCAGGCAAAGTAGAGTGCATGAACGAACTCATCAAGTGCATGAACGAACTCATTAAGTCCCATCTTACTAAACTGACTGTCGAATTATGCAGGTCTTGGGTTGACTTACTTCCTATTGCCTTAGCCTGTACCCAAGCAACACCTTTAAACTAATGTACAGCTGACCATTTCTGCTGAACCATAATTCACCCACTGAATCTTCTTTTAGCATCATACTTTCATTATCTATCATTCCTCTGACAACTACTCTGGGAGCAAACAGACCACTGCATACCCAGACCCTCATCTGAAAGTCTAGACCAAACCACTGAAGTAGCTCCAGGAGATGCCGTTCTTATCAGGCGGCATGTGTCCAAGCCTCTCCAATCATGCTGAGATGGACCCTATACAGTCATCTTAACTATTGCAACAGCAGTTAATGTCATAAGTAACCCCCATTGACACCACGTTTCTCAGGTCAAGCATGATCCTCTCACTAAGCGAGTTTTTTACACCTCTCAGATAGTAGGCCCCACTAGTCTTCACCTCACTCAGATCCCAAGTCATAAGTAGCTCTTATGTATAGAAATGTAAAGCGAGAGAAACTTACATGCAGCAGTGTACTCCAACCACACACTTCATTGGCTCAGCAGACTGACAGGGATGCCAAGCAGCAATCACCATTTCAATATCACCTAAAGCAGTTTCATCTTACAGGTAACCCTGCACTTGCTTCCTTTATGACCAAGTCTACTCATACTATAGGAAATGGTTAGAGAAATATGGGGGTTGTCCATATTAGTCATGCAAGATCCATGACATTTATAATACCAAAATTTTTTATATTGAACAGGAAAACTTCTATCTTCATATCTCAGACCCCTTGAGTACCAGATGGCAGGCTGTGGTTAAAGGAAAACTATATCCTACTAGATACAGTTCCTTGCCCTCTATCACAATATACATAAGCAGAGAATAGGTTCTAGATGCCAACACCAAGTACAGGTCTCCAATGACATTCTCCAAGCTGAGCAAACAATAATAAAGCAAGTCTCTAGAGGGCATAAACTATGCAGCCCCCGATCTGAGTCCAAATTATTCAGAGCACCTTATTATTCCTTAACCAAAGTCAGATGTTACCAACCTTTCCAATTATTTCCTATGTACCTCTTTACAGTGACCTTTGCTAGCAGCAGTACCAATCAATTTCTCTAGACCATACTCTACCAAAACTCCTCAATCCATTCCACCAGTCCAAACTAAATGTTCCACCATTCCAGGACACATCCCCCTCTGGAAACCAGAGCCTAATAAGCAGGCTAAGCCCTCTCACAACTGCTACGTAACTTCCTCTTATACACCCTCTGGAATGGAACACAGGAAATGTATACACCATGTTAACATAAACAAACACACTGTTGCTGAACCAAGACAACACATTTAGTGCAATGAAGCTCTATACAGATTCCACCACAAATGATCCTGTTTCTAATTGTACCAGTCTTATCCCAGCTCACCTTGTATAGTGAATCTGAATTAACCTGGCTCCTCCTCACTCTCTGAATTAAAAGAGTGACATTTCTCTCAATCATGGTTGGATTCAGTCTAGCCTCCCTCCAGCATCAGCTGACATCGCTGGTGCAGGTCATTCTCAAAGTTTAAAAAAAACTCTAGATCTCCTGACTGCTGAGAAAGGGGGCACCTGCTTATTCCTGAAAGAGGAGTATAGTTACTATATAAAGGAATCAGGACTAGTAAAATCACAAGCCTTCTCCAAAATTGGCTCAAAACCCTATTTCTAGCCTAAATTCTTCCTTTCCTAAGTAATCATAAGCGTATTGTTGTTAATTGCTACATGTCTCTTTCTTACTTCACATGATCAAGGAGATGATGACCAACTTCATTCTCCCCTGGCCACTGATCCCAGACAAACCCTCTCCAGCCTCTGAGCCCCCAGATCTTCATCCCTGTTCAGCAGGAAGTAGCAAGAATAAAAATATGTTGCCCTGTTTTATCACTAAAGAGGCTGAGATGTTAGGTCTGGACAGGAGTGCCAAGGGGGAGAATGATGATTTCAAAGAATATACACTTCAACAAGAGAATGAATGGCCACGCCCACCTGACCAAACTAATGGATGAACCATAAATCACAATAGAATGTTCCTCAATTTCCTCCCTAAAGACTCTGTTATAAAAACTCTCCCCAATAAGTTCAAGGTGCACTTCCTCAGTCTGCATCTTCAGAATGAGGAATCTTGCCTGGGAACACCCCTAATAAAGCTGCTTTTAAGCTTTCACTCTTGTCCTATGTGATTTCTTTCTTACTTCCACTAATTTAAAAGCTATTATTTGCTATGCATCAGAGAGTTGGACAATGACAAAGGATGATAGAAAAAGAATCTATGTCTTTGAGTTGTGGTGCTGGAGAAGAGCCCTAAACATACCATAGACTGGAAAGGGAACAAACAGGTGTGTCCTGGAGAGATGAAATTAAGCTGGTCCTTGGAGGCCAAGACCTTGACATTCCATGTCACATTCATTGGGCATGTTGCCAGGAGGTTACTAAGTATATCATGCTTACTAAAGTGCATTATGCTTGGAAAGGTGAATGGACAGCACAAGAGAGGAAGACCCTGGATAAGATTCATTGACACAATAACTGGAGTAATGGAAATAGATGTGTTGGAGACTGTGAAACTGTCTAAGGATAGGTCAGGGTTCAGAGCTATGGTGAATTAGGTAGCTATGAGTTACAAGTGACTCAAGGCACATAACAACAAATTCCTTTTAGTATCTTTTTGTGTTATAAAATATTTTTATTTAAGCTTAGAAAGCTTAACCTCTGGTATAAAGAGACTGTCAAATACAGCCAGAAATGCACAATCTGAAGAGGATAAAATTTATGAATGGAACTCTTTCTGTGTGCTGATAAAAACCTTTTTCCAACAGGGTGAAAATAAAACCTACCAACTGGCGAAAAATATTTGTAATACCATCTCAGACAAGGGTCTCAGAATAAAAGTTTTCAGAATAATCCTGGGCTTCCAAAAGATAAAGACTGATAAGTTAATTACAAAATGCTCAAAAGACGTAGAAATACCTTTCACGAAAGAAGACAGTCAGATGGCCAACAGACACACGAGAACATGCTCAAAATAACTTGGTATAAGAAAGATGTATATCAAAACTGCAGTGAGAGGGGAGCTCTGGTGGCTTAGTGGCAAAGAGCTGCAACTACAATCCCAGAGGCGCACGGTTCGAATCCACCAGATGCTCTGCCGGGGAAGGAGGGACAATCTCCTCCTGTACTAGTCAAATCTGATTTGACGGTACACTCACACAAAAATAAT
>NW_006400292.1:53801-57374 GCF_000299155.1 Elephantulus edwardii
TAGAGAGAATGGTGCAGCAATGAAGGAATGAAAACCCAAAATCCCTGGAAATGTTCATTAAAACTAATAAAATTTAATTTAAAAAAAATAAAAAAATAAAATTTAGAAAAAGGGAAACGGGAAAGATCTGGAATGAAAAACAATGTATTCAAATGTTTTAAATGAGTATAAAAAATAATGCAAAATAAAATGTGTATGTATAATATTAAATGTATATCATATGAAACACACACACACACAAAAAAAAAGGTCCAGAGGTGTGTCCCAGGTCCAAAACCACTCCCTCTCTCTACTGAGTCTGCAAGGTCCTTGGGCCAACTCCAAAATTCAAAGCTGGCGCGGGGTGGGGGGTGAGGCAGATAACTGTATTTAACTGCACTACTTTTGCCCCAAAGAACAGGCAGCATCAGACACAAAAAGAACAAAATATGAAAGCTTCTTAAAGAATCACAGTATACATTAATATACTTCATTTCACTGTTTCAAGGCAGAAGCATAACATGGCAATTTGTGTCTTTATTTATAACCACAGATTAATTGTATGTTAAATTCCCTTCTAGCTGAATTTTATGAGGAGGAATGTGTCATAAGGATTGGAGGAAGATCCCTCAACAACCTGTGTCAAACAGATGTCACAACCTTGCTCATTGAAATGGAAGAGGACCTAAAGAGTTGGCTGTAGAAGGTCAAGGACTGTAGTATATTGAAGTTCAACATAAAGAAAACAAAGATTCTCACCACCAATTGCAAGCATCATGATAGATGAAGAAGAGATTGAAATTGTTAACAATTTCAGCTTACTCAGTTCCACAGTCAACATCTTTGGCACCAGAAATCAGGAAATCAGAAGTTGAATTACACTGGGTAAATCTGCTGTCTGGAACCTCTCCAAAGTACTAAAGAACAATTATGTCAGTCTGGAGACTATGATGTCCCTGATACAGGTCATGGTCTTAGCTACTTTTAGGTCTGGAAAGGGGAGCCAAGAGGGAGAATGAAGAATTCAAAGAATACTGTCAACGAGAAGAGTGAATGGCTCTGTTCCCCTAGCCAAACTAACAAATGAAACATAAATCACAATGGAATGCCCCTCCCTTTTCTCCTTAAAGAATCTGTTATAAAAACATTCCCCAATAAGTTCAAGGTGCATCTTCCTTAATCTGCATCTTCAAAATGAAGGACCTCGTCCAGAGCCCCCTTCTCTACATAAAGCTGCTTTTAAGCTTTCTCTCTCTTTCTCTCTGATTTCTTAAGTCTGCTAACCTAACATTTGTTGCCGAAACCCTGGAGACAAGTTAAGGTGTTGTGCTAGCCTCAAGGTGAGTGCAGACATGCACTCTCTTACTCTCTCTCAAACCAGCTTGTGCAGTGTCAAGACGCTCAAATGGTAACATAAAATCCCACTTCTATCTTCCTTTCCTGTTCTACATGTGGCTGCTGACTGGATAGTCTGTGACTGTTCTGTTATTCTGATTTCTATATTCTCCTCCACTCCTCCCTTACCACCCAGAGGCTCCTAAACCTAGATCCAATTGACTTCCAGGCATTTCAGCCTTCCAGACACTTTGAACTCCTTTGGGAAGCCAGATCTGTGCACACTGGACTCCTATCTGCACATACTGAAAAAAACCACAGATCTGTGTCAGAAGTCCACCAGGCATTTCTTCTCAGGCTATCAATTGCATTCAAGGACACCCTCACTATCTATAGCCTCTCTCTGTATCTGAGACTTCTGGTTTCCAAGGGACACCCTGAAATCTCAGTTGCCTCACCCAGAGATCTAAGCACCAAGGGTCACCAAATGTCTTTGCTCCCAAGGGTCCCTCAAGCTGCCTTCTCTCAAATCTTTAAAATTTTGGTTGAGCTAAAAGCCTCTGTCTCAAGAGACTGATCTTTTACTGTATCTGGACAGCCACAATACTAGCTAGATAATGACTTTCAATGGCCTAAGAACAGAACCTTTAACTTCTATTCCCTTTGAGAGCTTGACAATTTCTGCCAGTGGACTCAGAGAAGCTTTCTTTTACTTCCACTCCCATCTCTTACCTCTCTCTGTCCCAGCCCTCTCGTTCCCTATACCAGCATCTCCTCTGGAACCCATCACAGGTTTCTGCCAAAGCTAAGTCTGTTTGTCCTCCATTTACTCTGCCTTCTTCCATACTCAGCCCCTCTTGTTTTCCTTTCCTCCAGCCCCTCCCAGACCCAGCCTGGAAATGCAGACAAAATTCTCCACTATCTGTTTTCCCCTCTCTCTCTCACTTCATCCTGTTAAGATTTCTAGTTTAAAGAAAATCTTCTGCAACTAAAATACCATTCTCTTCTCTTTTCAACCCTGACCTATGAATAAAACATCACCTCCCTCCTCTGATCCCACCAGCATCCCAACAAAGACACACAGGCAAATCTACCAAGTCCCTGCTCCCTGGTCCCTTCCTCATCCTGCCTTACATCCACTTTTATTCTCCAACAGCCTTGTTGGCTCAGGTAGCTCCTCCTCTGTCCTGCTTAGGGAAGTTGCTGGGGCACAGGAGATTATCAAAGTAATGAGCATGTTCTCACTGCCATCCAGAAGCATGCACACCAAGTGCATTTAACAGATAGCACCATGCTAGTTGGCCACAAGCTCTCTCCCAGAAAGAGCCTGCATTGAACATACCAAATTAATACAGCAACAGGAAGAAATTGTCAAGCCCGTTGTGCCCATATGATTCTTTGCATATTGGCCAGCTTACAAACCATCTCCCATAAGGCAATCAATTTTGACAAACTCAGGGAAATTACTCAAGCTAGAAATGAGAACCCAGCTGCTTTCCTTAAGCCCTAACTCAATATACTCACTTAGATCCTTCCTCCCCAGCAGGGGCCATGGTACTGACTACTTACTTTATCACCACTCATTTTATCATGCAATGAGCCTCTGACATCAAAAAGAAATTCAAAAAAGCTGAGGACAGCCCCCAAACATCTGTTCAAGACCTGGTAAACATGGCTTATAAAGTTTTAATACCTGAGAGGAACAGTCAAAACCAATTAAATAAAAAAAAAATTTTAAAAAAAACACTAAAAACGTAACAAACAAACCAAAATACCTCATGTCAGACAGAAAGCGAACCTTCAAGTCCAAGTCCTGATAACAGCCTTGTGGCAGTGGTTAAGGGTCAGAAAACACCCACCTACTTGTATGAAGAGACACTTACCGCCTGGTGCATGCTTCAAGTGTGGCAAAGAGGGCCACTGGGCTGGTCATTGCCCTAACCCTTGCCCTCCAACATGGCCTTCTCCTATCTGTGGGACACCAGGCCATTAGAAGGCTGAATGTCCTTCAGTGCCTAGCCATGGTAGGGCATCCCCTCCACTGGACCCAGTCCCCATCATGGCTGACTTTCTGGGCCTGGCCACTGAAGATTGAAGATGCCCAAGTTCGATGATCCCTATCATCCTTGCTGAGCCCAGGTAGCAGTTAAGCGAGTTTCCTTTCTGGTTGACACAGGTTGTTGTTGTTGTTGTTGTTGTTATGTGCCGTCGAGTCGCCTGCGACTCATAGCGACCCTATGTACAACAGCCCTAAACTCC
>NW_006400292.1:58128-60142 GCF_000299155.1 Elephantulus edwardii
TCACCCTAGTAGCAGTGGCAAAGTTTAGTAGAGCAGCAAGCAATAAATGTTCAAGAGGATGTGGAGAGGTGGGAACTCTCATATACTGTTGCAAGATTGTAAAATAGTACAACACTCTGAAAGACAGTATGACATTTCCTTAACAGTTGAACATAGAAACCAAATGACTCAGCTATTCTACTACTAGGAATATGTTGCTGTTGATTGCTGTCGAGTCGAGTGAGACTCATAGCAACTCTATGAACAAAAGACCTAATACCTTTCCATAACTATCGTCATTTCTCCAAGTTCATAGAGTTTCTAGAGGTATGTGGTTTAGGATATGGATGCCACTCCTGTTTCCAAACCTGTTTTACAACTGGAAGCTCCACCAAACACTGTCCACAATGGGAAACCATTCTGGTATTTGATACCCCAATGGTACAAAGTTCAGCATCACAGCAAACCCAGGTTACTTCATACTGCACATTGACAAAGAGTCATGTACAAAGAGGAAGAATGTTTCTCCAGATTTAACAGCACTAATTTCACTTAGAAGTGGTTAAGTGTCGTCAAGTCAGATAAGACTGAGAGTAAGTTTTGCACAAAAGGCTTGAACTCTGTTCTATAGCTAACATCATTTCTATACATTTATAGATACTAGAGAGTTTGTAGAGTTTCCAGAGGCATCTAGTTTAGGAAGTGGATGCAACTCCTGCTTCCCACTATAAGTTAATCTGAAAGCTCAACCAAACATTGTGCATAATGAGTAACCATTATTGTATTTGACAAGACTATGGAACAATGTGCAGCATCACAGCAACACAGCAACAAGTTGTTGAGTTCAGCAAATAGTCAAAAGATTGCTGTATCATTTAAGGAATATTCATTAGAAAATTAATAAGTTTGGCATGCGGGCCCCAGATCCATGGGCCCTGCAGGGTTTTAAAGCCATATCTTTGAGCAGACTTCCAGTCTAGGCAAAGGCTCAAGGACATCTGCTCTTGGGTGGAAAAGAGTAGGAATACACATCAAACATGACCCCCAAAACTTCCCTTACATGCCCATCAGGACTGCCATCAAGATGCAGCAGACAAACCCCCAGAATGGAGGCTCCAGGCCCCGTCCTGCAGTCCCATCCCCTTCCCCTGTGGGGTTTTAAAACCACACCTTTGAGCAGATTTCCACCCTAGGCGAAAGCTCAAGGACACCTGCTCTGGGGAGGAAAAGAGTAGTAATACTCATCAAGCACGACTCTAAAAATTTCCCTTATGTGTCCATCAGGACTGCCATCAAGATTCTAATTCCCTCAAGGGAATTAGAATTCAGACACAATATGCATACCAATGTTCATAGAAATATTATTCACCACCACAAGAACATGGAAACAGCCCAAATACCCAACCACAACTGAATGTATTGAGAAATTGTGGTATATTCACACAGTGGAATACCATGCAGAACTCCAGAGTAATGATTTAAAAAATATTACATTACTTGGGAGAGATTGGGGAACGTTATGCTGAGTGAAATAACGAAGTTTCATAAGGACAAATATTACATAAAAACATTATTGTAAAAATAGAAGGGTAACTAGGAAAACATATATGGGAACACATACTGGGAAGAGGTGGGACCCGAGGAGTGATGATGGGTATGGGTAAAATCATGGGGTTGCACAGTTTGGAGGTTAGAAAGGAAGGGTAAAGAAAATGGGAAGTATACAGTAGGGGGCTGAAAATACAGGACAATAATAAACAATGCCCAATGGATTAATTTTATAAAACAACAAACTGTGTCTAACTCTGACAAGAATGGAAATCCCAGAATATTTGACTGTGTTTATATGAAACCTATATGTGGACCAGGAGACAATAATAAGAACAGAACAAGAAAACACTGAACAGTTAAAATAAGAGGAAGATCTATTAACAATCTACGTTATGCAGATGACACAACCCTGCTTGCTGAAACTGAGGAGGACCTCATGCACTTGCTGCGAAGGGTCAAGGACTGCAGCCTTCAGTATGGACTG
>NW_006400292.1:60692-62294 GCF_000299155.1 Elephantulus edwardii
GGAAGACCCTCTATGAGATGGATTGATTCTGTGACTGGGTTAATCGGGATGGGTGTGTCAGAGGCAGTGCAGTTGGCGCAGGATAGAGCAGGGTTTAGGGCTGTTGTGCATGGGGTCTCTATGAGTTGCAAACGACTCAATGGCACATACAACAATATTTTTGTATGAAACACAATGTGAATGAAGAATAATGTGAAACACAATGTATATGAAATTTGTAAGCAAACCAATATAAAACTTAAAAAAGATATTTTTTGTTTAAAAGTTTAATTAGACATCCAGGAGATTGTTGTTTCAGTGACAATGACAGCTAAATAATCCAGTTCTTGATGGTAAAACAGAATAGGATTTTCAAGTAGTATCAGTAGAGGTACACCAAAATGATACTATCACAATTTCCACAGATGTTAATGATGTCCTGATGTCCTGATAATGATATTGTTTCCATAAAGACCAAGCCGTTTATTCTCTCAGTTAGAAAGAGTATAAAAATAAATTTCCCCAGAGAAAAGAAATTGTTCTGACAAAGTGTAATAAGCAATATTCCTCTTTCCTGAGAGAAAAGGGGATATGGGGACCTGAATATCTGCTGGAAAAGCTGGATGATGTGCTTCAGAAGAAAAGCATTAAGTTGAAAGAAAAACTAAATAAGAAAGATTATAATTCCACAGTTGTGCTAAGGATCACCTATGTTAGTTATCATTGATATTAGGCCAATGGTACTTGAAAAACACTGAGTTGAGAGTAGATGAACTGGAACAATTAAATTAATCTCTACTGATGGCAAAGAAATCTCTATAGCCTCTCTGCAGACCTACTGAGAAAGAAGCAGTCTTTCTCATTCATTTAACGTGCATTTACTAAGGGTCTACTGTGATCTAGAATCTGTACTAGAACTTGCTTTGCTTAGCCTTTCCTTCAGTAACAGGTTAGCAGAATTATATTCTATCCTATCATCTTAGAAAATATAATATCTTTTGTTGATCTCAGTCTGGCTTTTTATATTTTAGCTCATTGTCTTAGTCCACTAACTCCATTTTGAGGGCCTCTGATCTAATATTCCATCACTGTGTCCCACCTTCCATCACTTCTTTTGTGTTCTTTATTATACCCTTTTATTAGTTGCTGTTGAGTCATAGTGACCCTATGCACAATGGAACAAAACGCAGCCTGGTCCTGCATCATTTCCACGACTGATTTAAAATTCATTCAATAATCCGCATTGAGTAGGTTACCAGGCCTTTCTTCTTGGTCATTCTAGTCTTTCTTAATCTGAAAGTTTAGTGGAAACTGTTCAAAATTGTTGCAACACAAAAGCCTCTATTGGGGACGCAGCACCAGCGAGAGTGATGCAGCGCGAGAACGCTGCTGCCAGACGGGAGAACACAGCCACCAGACGGGGTTCCACTGTAAGAGGGGCCTTGAAGAGACCCGGGAAGAACAACAGCCAGCCACCTACCGCGGAACTCCAGAGGAGCGAAGACTGTGAGACCCCAGAGGAAGGAAGACTACCCGACACTGGATGACCCCCTGCAACCCACACCTGTGTGACCCTTAACACACAGGGTGCTGCTGCATAAGCCCCCAGCAGTGCCCAAGCCC
>NW_006400292.1:81905-83847 GCF_000299155.1 Elephantulus edwardii
TGGCAAGGGACACACTGACAAAGGAGATTAATCAGAACTGGCTTTGACAAGCACTGTGGCAATTGGATTAAAACAGACATGTGGGGGGAAGAAGAACGAACTGGGGATGAGGGTGGAGAAAACAGTGCAACAATGAATGAATGAAAACCCAAAATCTCGGTAAATGTTCATTAAAACTAATAAAATTTAATAATAAAAAAGAATTGGCAGACACTGAAATAATTTAGATGTACCATGAAAGCAGGAGCCAATTGTAATAAGGAGGAAGTTGGACTGCACTGAATGCATTGACAAATAATAAGACCCTATGATCAATGGGATACAAGTTGGTATGTTTCAACTAACAGCCCTGAATGTGCTCAACAGTCTATGCCAGGAAATTTGAAGGATAGCTGTCTGACCAACTGACTTGTGAAGACTCATATTTATTCTCATTCCCAAGAAAGTCTATCTAATATAACATGGAAATTATTGAACTATATTTAGTGTCACATGCAAGCAAAATATTGCTGAAAATCATAAAAAAATGGCTAGAATAGAATATTGAGATACAACCAGAAGTTCAAACCAGAAATTCAAGCTGGCCTCAAAAGGGGTCTTGGCACCAGAATATCACTTATATTATATGTATGTTTTTGAATCAATTTTTCATTAATTTCCATGATGCAGGGGCGGGGGTGTGTGACCAACCAAATACATCTACCACACTACTTTAAAAGATGGCAAAAATTGTACACCAGGAAAGTGGCAGTTCTGCAGCAATGTCAAGTGTTTCTATCCCAGGAAGTACAGGCAGTAAGAGCAGTTGTAGCAGCAGAGGAATCTTCACTGGCTGGTTCTATGGTGTTTTATTTCAGCCTCATATCCTTTTACCTGATCTTGTTCCAGCTCTGCTATAGCAGCTTTTCTGATGATCCTTTGTCTCCCCAAGAGTCTTACAGCAATTCCTTTCTCAGTTATGAGTGTTTCAGAAGGCCTCACTTTTACACTTTAACCATTTTTTGTGGGGAAATATAAACAATAAAATTTTGCTTCTATCATTTAGTCTTATTCCTTGTATGTTCTCTGACATGAAACTAAAATCTTGGAATTTACAATGTTAAGAACTATATTGACTAAAGTGAAACTATTTTATATGCAATTCAAAGTGAAAATTTTCTAGGCTATTATTATCTTTCTTTTGTGTCATTTCTGTTCACAGAAAGGAATTAATGATGATTGTGCAGACTGGACACATGCACAAAGGGAAGCAAAGTTCTGACACAAGCAGGGTGGAAGGGTCCTGAAGTGACCATATTTCCTCAGACTTGCTTCCAAAACGGTAGAGTCTCTAGAATCACTTCCCCAAGGAAGGAGAAGTGAATGTTTATCTTTGTCTATCTATCTACTGTGGACAAGACACAATTAGGAACTTGTACATATTCAGTCTTTAAAAAATTCTCTATGAAGTGTGTATTTTATTGTTGCTTTTTTTAAGGTGAAAATTGAAGCTTGAGGCCACACAACACACAGCCATTTCTGTCTCACTGCAGTGTTAAGATATGTCCACTTACATCTTTTTGAATGTTAGAGTCACCAAGCTAGGGAGAATGAGTTAGAGTTATTTAAATTATCTATTTTCAAGAGGATTCTAGTCTGTTATTTTATTAATGTCATAGATTTCATTTATTGTTTTTCTTATATCGAACCACCCTTGCATAGCTCTTAAGAAACCCACTTCATCAAGATGATATTGTCATTTTGATATAGTGTTGCATTCTATTGCCTAATATTTTGTCAAGAATTTTTGTGTTTATGTTCATGAGAGATATTGGTCTGTTGTTGTTGTTTGTTGTTGTTATGTGCCATCCAGTCGTTTGTGACTTGTAGCGACCCTATGGACAACAGCCCTAAACCCTGCTCTATCCTGTGCCAATCGCATTGCCTCTGACACACCCATCCC
>NW_006400292.1:85667-96974 GCF_000299155.1 Elephantulus edwardii
GATGGTATTATCAAATGTTTGTTCCCAATTCGTAAGTTTTCATTTCACTCTGTTGGAAAAAGTTGTTGATGCACACATGGATTTAATCTTTAGAAGGTCTCATTCATTCACATTTGCATGCACCAAATGCTCTTCTGGAGAAGAAGGGACAATCTCCTCCTGTACCTCCTGTCAGATCGGATTTGAACACACACACACACACACACACACACACACACACACATCCCATTCATCAGTTTTATCCTCTTCAGATTTTGCATTTCTGGCTGTATTTGGAAGTATCTTTATACCTTGCCTAGCACTTCTAAGCTTGATCCCAGTTTGTCTCTTATGATCTTTAGAGTTCTAGGTTTTACTCTAAGGTCTCTAATCCACCTTGAGCTGATTTTTGTGTATGATGTGAGATTTGTACACCAATGTTCATAGCAGCATTGTTCCATTGCAAAAACATGGAAACATTGCAAAAACATGGAAACATTGTCAAAACATCCAACGACAAATGGATGGATTGAGAAATTAGGGTACATTCACACAATGGAATTCTATGAAGCATACAGGAGCAATGATTTTGTAAATTATTACCTAACTTGGGAGGGACTGGAGAGCATAATGCTGAGTGAACTAACTCAGTCCAACAAGGACAGATATTATATAAAACCATTATTGTAGAAGGAGTCTAAGGACCGAAGGGAGGTGGATGCAGAAGGATGAGGATGTGTAGGGAGAAGGGCGGAGTTGTACAATTTGATGGGTGAGGGAAATTGGAAGGATCAGTTCTAGAAAACTTTGTATTCAAATTTTATAAATAAACTAGTAAAAAAAAGTCAACATGGGGAGAGGGAAGGGAGAAAGAGGGATAAAATGTGCAACAATAAATGTTTGAAAATATAACTTTTCTATAAATGTTTGTTAAAATCACAAAATATTTTCTTTTTAAGAAAGAGTATATTGTTGAAAGTAGTTTGATCTTTAATACAACTGTTTCCATGCAATAATGCATACATTGTTTTCTGAAATATATCTTGTAATGATGTTTATTAAAAAATGAGAGTTCTGCAAAGCTTCTCACAATCATGCCGTTGTTTGGTGTTGTCAAGAAGAGTATGACTTATTGGTGATCCTATCAACAAAAGATCTGAAACCTGCTCTATCCTGTGCCATACTCACACTTTCTGACACACAAGAGCCGATTTTGCCATTCACTGTGTCAATCCACCTGTTTGTGCGTCTTCCTATCTTTTGCTAGATCTCCATACTTCCCAGCATCATGTCTTCTACAAGGAATAGTCCCTCCTAGCAACACATCCAAAGTATGAGAGATGAAGCCTTATCATTCTTGCCTCCAAAGAGCCCTCCAGCTACATCCTCTCCAAAGTATTTCTGTTTGTTCTCGTGGCTGTCCATGCAAAGTTCAGCGCTCCTCTCCAACACCACATCTCATAGGTGTCAATTCTTTTTCTGTCATCCTTATTCATTGTCCAGCTCTCAGATGCACAACAAGTGATCACAGAGATCATGGCCTGAATAAAATATACTTTGGTCCTCAAACTGACAGCATTACTACTCCTCACGAATTTGGAGATGTCCCTGACCGCAGATTTTCCCAGTGTAACACATCTCCTTATTCAAAGGTTGATAATTGTTGATCCAAGCATGATGAATCTGTTGACCGTTTCAATCTCCTCTCCATTCATTATGAGGTTGCCGCTTGGTTCAGTGGTACTAATCTTTGTTGTCTTGACATTGAGATGCAATCTATACAAAAGGCTGCATTCCTTGATCTTCTGCCACAAGTGGTTCAATTCCTCCTCACTTTCAGAAAGCAAGGTTGTGTTATCTGCATAACACAAGTTACAGATGAGTCTCTTTCCAATCCTGATGCCATGCTCCTCTTCATAGAATACAGCTTCTCAGATAATTTGCTTAGTGTGCAGATTGAATAAGTATGGAGAAAGAATAAAACCCTGACACACTCCCTTCCCAATTTTAAACCATGCAGTGTTCCCCTGCTCTGTTTGCACAAAAGCCTCCTAGTCTAGGTATAGATTTCACATTAGTACAATTAAGTGCCCTGGGATTCCCATTCTTTTCCATTTCAGCTAAAACTTGTTAGGGTCCACACAGTCAAATAGCTTTGCATAGTCAATAAAGTACACATTGACATTCTTCCTTTATTCTTTACTTTCAGTTAGGATACATCTGGCATCGTCAGTGATAGCCCTGGTGCCATGGTCTCTTCTGAATCCTGCTTGAACTTCTGGAAGTTCCCCATCTATGTCCTCTTCTAGCTGTTTTTGAATGATCTTCAATAATATTTTGCTTCCACGTGATATTAATGATATTACTCCATAGTTTCCACATTCCATTGGATCATCTTTCTTGAGAATTGGAACAAATATGGACCTCTTCTAATCCTTTGGTCAGACAATTGTCCTCAAGATTTCCTGGCTTAGACTGATGACTACATGTAAGGCTGCATCTGTCAATTTAAAAAGTGAATTGGTATCCCATTCATTCCTGGGACCTTACTTCTGCCAATGCCTTCAGTGCAGTTCCCACTCACTCCTTCATCACCATTGGTTCCTGTTCATAGTATACTACCTAAAATTTAATCCGTTCTTTCTGATACAGTGTTTTGTGTATTCCCTCCATGTTTGTAGGACCTTAAAAATCTGAATGATCGAGTCTTTGGTTTACTTTCCTTGAAAGTTGTGGCTTCAAGGATTTTGCAACTCTGAAATGCAATGTAATTAGACCAGTAAGAAAATATTATATTGCTTGCACAGGACCTACAACACATTGTTATTTCTTCCACTCAACAAAGAGGGATATTCTTGTGTTTGTCACACAGACATTTCAGTAACAACATAAATAATGTTTTATCATTGATGTTATGGTGATAAATTGAACAATGTGCCTTGTTACTAACAGTAGTAGTAGTACACTTTGCTCAATGTGCAAGACTAGTGAGAGCAATAATTGTCTTGTTTATGAAAAATGTCAAACTCCTCTGTCACTGTGTGCTTTGGAAAATTTGATGTGACTATTAAAGTACAGTTGGTAAAAGACAATATTTTCAAATGTGGCTTGGTCCTCAATGCATGTGTTTCAATGTAAAAAAAGAGATACATTGATTTCTGAAATGTGTTTATATGTTTTATATAGGAAAGAGTTATATGACACAGCTTATCAATACTTATGGACTTCAAAAATCTGAATGAAAAAATATGTGTTTTGATTTCTTGCTAATTCAGATTCCAGCTTTTATCATCTCTGTAACACATGCAATTGAAAGAAAAGGAAAACACTTAAGACTTGAAAAAGAGCAAGCATACATAATTATCTCTTTCAGCCAAGTTACTGGAGACATTCAGTATCTATCACACACATCTTGGGTAAAAATGTAAAAAAATGTTGTAACATTGATGCTAACATCACAAGTTCATCATTTTGCCTTGCCAGTAACACAAGTAATAACTTTTAGTTAACTATCATTGTGGTTTGAAGGAATTCTTTCAAAAAGAAACATCTCACCACAAAGCTGCCTGACCTCTCAGACCTGGTCCCCTCAGACTTTCATAAGGCCTGACTAATATTTCTGGACTCCAAGGTGATCACAAGCAAAATGTGACTACACACACTGACTATTCTCTTAGTTCCATTAGCACTCCTAAGCATCCAGCACAGGTTCTGCTGGGACAAAGCCTTGGTTGCCTCCAGGTCCTTGATGTTCTTCTGGGAGGGAGTCATGGAGCTCTTCGTTTGGAATGCCACTCAGCCAAGTGAAACAGGAATCCCCATTACACAAAAAGGAAACACTTGGAAGAGGTGTCTACTGTTATGTTGAGGTGTCCCCTGACACCAAAAGTTATTGGGAGCCCTTTCTGATCCTCACAGTAAATGGTCTACAAAATAGAACTTCATCTCAGACCACAGTAAAAGATTGGGGCTGGCTCATGTGCAGCCTAAGTGGAAACTTGTTGTATGATTCTACCTTGAAAAATGTCACAGGGACATTCTGTAGGGTGAAGTCTGACATCTTCTGATGGTCAAATTCTCAGGTAGCATTTCGAGTCTGGACATGAAGGAATTCCACATCAGTCAGTATTCAGCAAAATGATGTACCCATGAGTTGGCATGATGTGAAATATGTATATTGACTTATCTTGTGACTATACCATCCTAATACTGACTGTGTAATCCATGAGGGACTTTGTTAGGCAATTAGCAAATAGAATGGTCTGAGTGGATTTGTGCTAAGTATTTATTATAGTTTGAAGAAGTCTTGTGGCAAAAGGGCACCTCACCATTAAGCTGCCTGATCTCTCAGACCAGCCCTTCAGATTTTTGTGAGCTCCACCCAGAAGTTAAGGGAGTTGTCTACAATGTAATGGTACACAATACCTGGTCACGTCCACTGTCTTCTTCCTGGTTCCCTCACACGAACTCACACACCAAACTCAAAGTTCTGCTGAGCTAAAAGTTTGCCTGCCTTCAGGTCTGCTGCGGAATGTTGGGTAGGAAGGGAAAGCCTCTGGCCAGGATGGGTCGCCTGAGCTCCAGACAGGTGCAAGCCTCCCAACGGCCTTTAATACGAGGTAGAGAAAGCTCCTCTGTGTTTGGCTGTACCAGTTCGAGAAAGCTCGCCACCTGGGAAGACGGCTGCCGCATCTTTTGAGCCGGGAGTGACCCGCATGAGGTTGAGGTTCTCCTAACCAATCCACATGTCCCACATCTGTAAGCGCAGCCTATCCTGTCTTCCTGTGTATAAAAGTGCAGTGCTTATCCTAATAAAGTTGAGCTGGATTGACTCTCTGCTCCTCTCCCAGAGTGGCTTCTCGGTTGTGTTTACTCCCATCAGGTTGTCGCTGTTAGGTTGCCAGTGTTCTGACAGCGACATATGGCACCCAGAACAGGGACAGACCTGATGTAGTATTGGTTGAGTACCCTCTGTGCTCAGTCCCTCCAAGTTTTCCAGTGAGTACCCTTTGTGCTCACTCATGTCAGGTATTGGGTGAGCACATCTTTCCGTGCTCACTTCCATTGGGCAAGACCCAAGCTTTGGAGTCTGATGTGCCCTTGCGTAGTTTCAGAGTCCTGGTGTAATTCTGGGGGGCCTTGGTAGGCTTAAAAAGCTTGACACAGGTGGAAGAGAAAAGGCCTGGGCGAGGTCTTTGGGTAAGTACCCCTTGCCTCAGCAAAAGACAAGGGAAAAATCTATCCTGTTCTTTCTTCTTCTCTCTTCTTTCTGCGCTTGCCTCTGTCAGGGAGCGAGGAACCTGACGCGGGCAAGTGCTTTCTTGCCTTGTTGTTGTTGTTGTTGCTATGTGCCATCGAGTCGTTTGCGACTCATAGCGACTCTATGTACAAGAGCCCTAAAAGTAGTTCTATCCTGTGTCAACCCCGCTGTCTCAAACACATTCATTCCCAGCACTCCACTCACAGAAATGATCCATCTCATCGAGGGTCTTCCTCTCCTGCCCCGTCCCTCCACTCTGCCAAACATGATGTCCCTCTCCAAGGACCAGTCCCTCCTTGCAACATGCCCAAAGTGTGTCAGACGAAGATTCAGAATCCTTGACTCCAGGGAACATTCTGGCTTCACCCTCTCCAGGACAAACCTGTTTGTTCTCATAGCAATCCATGGTATATCCAACACTCTTCTCCAGAACCACAACTCAAAGGCATCAGTTCTCTTTCTATCATCCCTATTATTCACTGTCCAACTCTTCAATGCATAGCACGCAATTACAAAGACTATAGTCTGGATCAGGTGCACCTTAGTCTCCAGCCTGACATCGTTGGTCTTCAGTACTCTTGAGAGGTCCCTCACAGCTGACTTTCCCAATGCAATTCATCTCCTGATTTCCTGGCTGCTGTTATCAGAAGTGTTGACTGTGGAACCAAGTAAACAAAAACTGTTAACTATCTCAATTCAGAAAACTCGGCAAGCAATTTGAGAAATTAGACAAGCAATTTGGAGAATGGCAAGCAATTTGGAAGGTCATTGGGCAAAGTGTTTAATGTCCCTATTAGAAAGTACAGGGATCAAACTTATGCAGTGTCGAGCTTTATTTTTATTGCCCCTTGGGTTGCTGCTGCTTACATCTTTAGTGTGCAAAAGTGGGACCCTTTCGAGTATTGAGAGATGATTTTTGCCCTGGAACTTACAATGCCCTTTTCCAGTAGGAAGTAGCTAAGAGGATGTGGCGCTCCCTCTCTGGCAAATGATATACTGAAAAGATGAACAGTCAGAACTAGTTTTGATAAAGACTGCGCTGGCACTATTAGAAGAAATGCACCATCAGCTGTTTGTAAAATGCTATGGCAACAACCAACCAGAACTTAATCCTTAGCCTAAGGGAATATTTAAATAAAATAACAACTGAAAAGGAAAACATCCAGAAGGACTTGGATGCCAAAATTGTTGATATCAAAAAAAGTAAAAACTATTACACAAGTCAAGAAAATTGGACGTAGATACAAGACTCAATATGAAGAACTTAAAGCACAACAGGATAAAGTAATGGAGACCTCAGCTCAGTCTCCCAGAGACCATCAAGACCAACATGTTCAGGAAATTCAGGAGCTCAAAGAAGCTATTAGCCAAGCAGAAACAAAGTCAAAGTCACTGGAATATCGAGCAGAGAATCTTCAAAAGACGTTATCTGAAAAAGAGATGGAAGCAAGAAATCTTCAAGATCAGACTGTGCAGCTACAGTCTGAACTCTCACATCTTCGTCAGGATCTTTAGGATTGAACCACACAGGAGGAACAACTCAGACAGGAAATAACTGAAAAGGAAGAAAAAACAAGAAAGGCTATTGTAGCAGCAAAATAAAAAATTGCACACTTAGCTGCAGTAAAAGACCAGCTAACTAAAGAAAATGAGGAGCTTATACAAAGGAATGGAGCCTTAGATGAGCAGATAGATGAATTGGACGTACATATGACTGCTCTTAAGTCCCAGTGTGAAGGTCGAATTAGTTGCTTGGAAAGAGAACTCAGGTAGCATCAAGAGAGACACCTGAAGCAAAGAGATGAGCCTCAAGAGTCTACTAATAAGGCAGATCACATTGAAAACAACTCCCTCCAGCTTCTTGTAAAAGAGGAATTGCTAGCACATCAGAGCCACCAACAGTCAATATTAAGCCAACTTCTGTTGTGTCTACTCCAATTAAAGTTACAGCTGCAGCTATGGCTGGAAACAAGGGCTAGTATCCACCCAATGGTTACACCTGCAAACCCCACTACCACTCCAACAGCTACAGTAATGCCCACTACACAAGTGGAATCACAAGAAGCTATGGAGTCAGAAGGACCTGTGGAACATGTTCCTGTTTTTGGAAGCACAAGTGGATGTGTTTGTTCGACTCGTCCTAATATCCAGCCTTCTCTCTCTCAACCTATTTTAACTGTTCAGCAGAAAACACAGGCAACAGTTTTTGTGCAACCCACTCAACAGAGTCATTCTCAGATTGAACCTGCAAATCAAGAACTATCCCCAAACATAGTAGAGGTTGTTCAGAGTTCACGAATTGAATGTCCTTCTACTTCCACTGCTGTGTTTGACACTGTTTCAGCTACTCCAAGTTCTTCTTTGCCAAAGCGTACACATGAAGAAGAAGAAGAAGATAGCAACATAGAAGCATCAGACTAAGTATCTGATGATACAGTGGAAATGCCTGTTCTAAAGAAATTGAAAAGTATTACACCCATAGGAACTGAGGAAGAAGTTATGGCAGAGGAAAGTACTGATGGAGAGGTAGAGACTCAAGTATACAACCAGGATTCACAAGATTCTTTTGGAGAAGGTGTCACCCAAGGGTATTACACTCCTATGAAAGACATTGAGGAAACCTCGCAGTCCCTTCAAATAGATCTTGGACCCCTTCAGTCAGATCAGCCAACAACTTCTTCCCAAGATGGTCAAGGTAAAGGAGATAATGTCATTGTTATTGACAGTGATAATGAAGAAGATGATGTGAAAATGACAGAGAACATGAGGATTATGAGGAGGAAGATGATGATGATGATGATGATGAAGATGACACAGGAATGGAAGATGAGGGTGAAGACAGTAATGAGGGAACTGGTAGTGCTGATGGCAATGATGGATATAAAGCTGATGATGCTGAGGTTGGTGATGGGACTGATCCTGGTACAGAAAGAGAAGAAAGTATGGGTGGAACTGAAAGTAATCAGAGAGCTGCTGATTCACAGAATAGTGGTGAAGGGAATACAGGTACTGCAAAGTCATCCTTTCCCCAAGAGATTCCTAGAGAGCAGCAGCCATCGTCAGCATCAGAAAGACAGACTCCTCGGGCACCTCAGTCACGAAGACGTCTACCACATCCATTTTCCCCATGACTGACCATTCATGCTTCACCTCAAGAATTGGGACCACTAGTTCAGATAATTCAAATGACCAGGAGGCAATCGTGGGCTTCAGTTGACTCCAGGAATAGGTGGCATGCAGCAGCATGTTTTGATGATGAAGATAGAACAGTTCCAAGTACCCCAGCTCTTGTGGTGCCTAATTGTACTAATGGGTTTGCTGAAGCAACCCATTCCCCACAAGTTTCTGGTGTTCCAAGATTCCACTTTGGGCCACCTGAAGATATGCCACAAACTAGTTCTAGTCACTCTGACCTTGGCCAGCTTGCTTCTCAAGGAGGTTTAGGAATGCATGAAACAGCCCTATTTTTAGCTCATGAAGAAGAGTCTGGTGGTCAAAGTGTTCCCACAACTCCTCTAGAAGTTGCAGCCCCAGTGACTGTGTTGACTGAGAGTGCCACTTCTGATGCTTCAGAGCATGCCTCTTAGTCTGTCCCAATGGTAACATCCACTGGCACGTTATACACAACAAATGAAACCGCAGCAGGTGATGACGGAAAGGAAGTATTTGTTGAGGCAGAATCTGAAGGTATTAGTTCAGAGGCAGGCCTAGAAATTGATAGCTAGCAAGAAGAACCTGCTCAGGCATCTGATGAATCGGATCTTCCTTCTACCAGCCAGGACCCTCCATCCAGCTCTTCTGTAGATATTGGTAGTAGTCAACCAAAGCCTTTCAGACAAGTGAGACTTCAGACAACATTGAGACAGGGTATCCATGGTTGTCACTTTAACAGACAGAGAGGAATGAGCCATACAATGGGAGGGAGAGGAGGACTAAATAAAGGAAATATTAATTAACTATTCTAGAAACTCTCAAATATTGTGAATAAAATTGTCCACTCTGTTTTAGTGTTATTGTCAAGCTTAAGTCATTTTTTAAATTTAAATTTGTATGTTCCGATCAACATTCTTTATTAGTAAAACATACTTCAGTGTCAAAAAATTGCTATGGCAGAGGATCTAATAATGATGATTAAAGAGCTCAGTAAGGAGTTGGGAGTAAGGTCTTTAAATGTACCAAAGATGGTGACTCTCCCCTCTGTGCCACCCCTTCCCTGCTCTAGTCTCCAGGGGAATGGGGAAAACAAGGAAAGCAGGTGGGGACAATATAGAGAAGTCAGTGAAGAAATGAGAAAATTTTGGGCTAAGGTGTTGTGTGACCAGTGGGATGCCGAGTGGCGCTCTGAGGTGCAGGTGTATCCTGTTAATGTGTATTCCACACCTGAATGCCCTTTACAATGGTACCTATATGCTGGAAAAGAGCTAAAAGAACTTAGGACTGCTGTTAGAGATGATGAAGCCCAATCTCTGTGGGCAAAGGCACAGTTCAATTCTCTAAGCCTTAGCTTAAACACCCCTCAAGATTCAAAAGATATGATGAGGGCAGTCCTCCTGGGGTCTCTCTATGTTCAGTGGATGGCTCTATACAGGGATGAGTGTAACCAACAAGGAAACAGGAACAATGCTGCTGGGATACAGCTGACAGCTGGGTCCTTAATAGGTGAAGGCCCTGCTTTTGGCTCAGCAGCACAGCAGGTGCTGGGCCCTCCACAATATTTCATGCAGGTCAGGTTATGTGGTATCAAAGCCTGGGATAGGATGCATACAGAAAAGGAAGAAGAAGAACTGTCAACTTTAAAACTAAACGCCAAAGAACCTTTCACAGACTTTGTGGAGAGGGTAGAGGAGAGTATCACTAGGAAAGTGGCCCGTGTAGCAGCACAAAATGAATTCATAAGGCACATGGTATGGACTCAGGAGTGCCAGAAAGCATGTTGAGGTTCAAGAGATAGTACCATAGATGACTAGGTGTTGGCCACACAAGATTTAGGTAATATGTCGAGTCGGACTACTCTAATGGCTCAGGCCTTCACTTTAGCCCTACAGCAAAGGCCTCAAGGTGGTGCGTGTTTTTGATGCAGGAAGTCAGGGTATTGGAGGAAAGAATTTCACAGTAAAGTGAGTATGAGACCGCCTGGCCTGCCTCCCTCTCCATGCCCTAGGTGCCAACCCAAAGGTGCATAGTTTGAATCCACCAGCTGCTTTACGGGAAGAATGTGAGCAATCTCTTTCCATTCAACATACTACCTCTGAAATCCTGCTGGAGGGTCATCTATGAGTAGGTTCTGACTTGAGGGCATATAACAATAACAATTGAGAGCAAGATCAGGAGCAAAGGAGAGTAAGGACATTTATCAAAGTTCATAGAGTTACCAGAGGCATATTATTTAGGAAGTGGATGCCATATCTGCTTCCAAACCTGTCATAGTAGATTATTATTGCTATGTTCGATTAAGTTGCCTGTGATGTATAGCAACCCTAAGTACAGGAGCTCTGAACCATTCCCTGTCCTAAGCCAGTCTCAATAACTTCAGCACACCAATCCCCATTGCTCCAGTTACTGTATGAATGTATCCTCGGGGTCATCCTCTCCTGTGCTGTCTGTCCACCCTTCCAAGCATGATGCCCTTCTCCAAGGACCGATCTGTCCTGGCCACAAAGTAAGTGAGACAGAGCTTCAAAATCCTAGCCTCCAAGGAGAGACTTGGTTTCACCCTCTCCAAGACAGACTGATTGGTTTTCTTGACAGTCAATGGTACGTTCAAGACTCTTCTCCAGCACTACAACTTGAAGGCATCTATTCTTCTGTCATCCTTAGTCATTGTCTGACTCTCTGAAGCATAACAAGTAATTGAGAAGATCATGGCTTAGACTGGATGCACTTTTGTGTCTAGACTGACATCATTGTTTTTTAGGACTCTGAAGAGGTCCATGACAGTAGATTTTCCCAATGCAGTATATCTCTATATCTGTATCTGTATCTGTATCTATATCTGTATCTGTATCTGTATCTGTATCTGTATCTGTATCTGTATCTGTGTCTGTGTCTGTGTCTGTGTCTGTGTCTGT
>NW_006400292.1:97074-98581 GCF_000299155.1 Elephantulus edwardii
TCTCTGTCTCTGTCTTTGTCTCTATCTCTATGTCTACCTCTACATCATCTACATCTGTGGAATTTTTGCATTTGTTTTTTAAAATATTTTATGAAGGTGATAAGTCATTCATTTTGTTCCTTTCTTCTTTTTTATGTGTTTGCCTATTGCTATTAACTGCCATAGCTATATTACAGATGTTTTGATATGTTGTATTTTCCGTTGTTTTCGGGACATTTTTTATTTTATTTCTTCTAGAACTCAATTGTGCTCAAGCATGTTGTTTTTAAGCTGCCATGTGGGTGGCTTTTATATCTTTTCCTCTTCTTAACTTCCTTTTCTTTTACTCTTTAAAAAAACTTTTAATGAAAGTTTACAGAGACTTTGGATTTCCATTCATTGTAACATGCTTTCCTCCCTGCCCACTCTACCCCCAAGATCTCTTTGAAAAGTTAAAAAAAAATTAAAAAATTCTATCACTGTTATACAATCCCTCACCCCCAGTCCACTCAACTATAAAGCTTTCATTCTAGATTCTTGTCATGACAATAATACCTAATCATATATTGCTCCTAAACAGTTCTCTCCCTCATCTGTTTAAATGCAGTATGCATTATTTATCCCCTCTTAGTTTCCCATCAATTCCAATGTCAGACCGGCTTTACAACAAATACTATACAGTATTTGTCTTTTTGGGATTGAGATATTTCACTCAGCATAATGTCATCCAGGGTCACCAATTTAGTATAATATTACATGAGTTCCTTGTTCTTCAATGCAGTGTAGTATTTCATTGTGTGAATATACCACAAATACTCTAGCCATTTGTTTGTTGATGGGCAGTTGGGTTGTTTCCAACTCTTTGCTGTTGTAAACAAAGCCGCAATAAACATAGTGTGCATATATCTGCTTGGGCAGCAGTTATGGATTCTATATGCTATATTTCCAGTAGTGGAATTGCCGGTCAAATGGCATTTCTATTTCCAACTTTTGGGGAAAGTGCCACACTGCCTTCCATAGTGATTGCACAATTTTAAACTCCCACCAACAGTGAATAAGGGTTCCAGGTTCTCCACAACCTCACCAGCATTTGTTGTTTGCTGTTCTGTTAAATGTTGTTATTGTTACTGGGATTAGATGGTATCTCAGACTTGTTTTGATTTGCATCTCTCTTAGAGCTAGGGATTTTAAGCACTTCTTCATGTATTTGTCTGCCATCTGACTGTCGTGTTTGCTGAAGTGTCTATTCATATCCTGTGCCCATTATTCACTTGGGTTGTTTTCCTTTATCTTGTTGTTGTGCTTGAGTATTTTACAAATTCTAATGAAATGTACAAGGAGTTGGAGTCAGAAAATCAAAATTTCTTAAGCTCAAGGAACTGAAGAACAAATTCAAACCTCGAGTTGCTATAATCAAGGATGATTTCAGCAGAATGTTAAATGATCCAGGAAGTATTAAAAGAAGATGGAAAGAATATACTGAGTCACTATATTGAAAGGAATTGGAAGACACAGAAGAATTTTTTCC
>NW_006400292.1:99166-110071 GCF_000299155.1 Elephantulus edwardii
ATACCAATTGACATATTTCAGCTAACAGATGCTGCCCTGGATGTGCTCAACAAGTTGTGCCAAGAAATTGGAAGAGATCGATATTTGTTCCTATCGCAAAGAAAGGTGACCCAACAGAGTGTGGAAACTATAAAACTATAGAACAATCTCACTAACGATTGAAGAGAAGCATCAAGGAAACAAAGATTTTCATCACTTGGCCAATTGACAACACTGTGATGAATGTAGAAGAGATTGAGGCTGTTAATAATTTCAGCTTACTTCAATCAACACTTTTGGCACCAGCAGCCAGGAAATCACAAGATTAATTGGATTAGAAAAATCTGCTTTCAGGGACCTCTCCAGAGTTCTGAAAAGCAAAGATGTCAGTCTATAGATTGAGGTGCACCTGATCCAGACCATGTTCTTTGGAATTACTTGCTATGAATTAGAGGGCTGGGCAATAACTAAGGATAACAGAAAAGAAATGATGCCTTTGAGTTGTGGTTCTGGAAAAAAACTATTGAATATAATATGGACTGCCAAGCAAACAAATAATTACATCCTAGACAGGATGAAACCAGACTGCTCCTTGGAGGAAAGAATTTTGAAGCTCCATTTAATTAGGGCTGTGGAGCTTCTCTCCCTTCCTTTCCCAGAATAGCCATTGACAATGATACAGCCATAGGAATCAGCAGTTGTGGCTCCGTTTCTCTCTGTTAAGGATGCAAAATTGTTCTACCTCTTTTTCCCAGCCCACTTCCCTATCTTGTAAAATACAACTGTGAAGATCCCCTTCCCCAATTTATTTGTAAGACAAAATAAAACCCATCTCTAACTTTAAGCGGGAGCTGCTCTACTTTGGAACCAGCCTGGCAATTTATCCTCAAGAACTGTCTTGGTCTGAAATGGGTTCTCTCTCCTTCTCCCCCACCTTCTAACCCTCTCTCCCTTTCTCTCCACCTCTCCCTCCCTCCCTCGCTTCTTGCAAGCCTAACCCACGGAGACTAGAGACCACTCTCGAGCTCATCTCTTAAGCTCAGTGGAAGCCAGTGGTCAGCCTGTGCCTCCTATTGTTTATATTAGTGAAACTGGAGTCTGCCCTGATTCCATACTGAAATTCTCTGGAAACTTAAATTGGCTTATGACTCTCATGTATATGTAACATGTTCCTCTCTCCTTACCTAAAAGCACCTAGGACATGCTGGATTCCCCTAATTCTGTTCACTCCTCCGTGGGCTTGATCCTCTTTGACCTGCCAAGAGGATACCTTTTTCTGGGGCTTTCTGCCTCTTGCCATTGCTGGCCTTCTGAACAATACCAGACCAATTGTGATAAGTGGCAGTGGTTTTCCTCTCTCAGGTCTCCTGTTCCCTTCAGTCTCTAAAAGTCCTAGCACTAGGCCAGGCAGATCCCTCAGCCACCTGATACTGGGGATGCCTATGTCATGAGCATACCTTCTGCTCATGAAGTCAAGAGGGAATTAAGAGATGTCCTATTCCCTTAAGTCTCTCTAGGAGAACCCCTAATATTTATCTCCCTCCCTAACCATGGGAGCCAACCAATCTTGCCCTTCTTGGTACAATTCACTTGAGTGTTGCCTCTATTCTCTTAACACTTTCTTACTGAAAGAACACAGCATAGCCACAATATCAGTTAAATAATAGGTCCCAATAGCCCTAAAATGGGACACTTGAGTTCAACACTCAGAGACTTTGACAGTTCCTATCAATGCAATGGCAAATGGTCAGAAATCCCTGACATTCAGGCCTTCTTTGCTCTCCACTCTCTGTCCTGTCTGTCAAACTGCCCTACTTACCAAAGTCTTCTAACTTTCTAAACCTTCTTCCCTTTCCGACCAAAACTCCCTTACCTTTGATCCCTAGTATCATGGACTCTTCTAAACCCAGCCTGCACTTCAGACAGGCCTCTGTTGACATGTCGTTCCAGTGTTTTTTGGATAATTTTTAGATTTGCATGTGATATTAACTATATTGTTTGATAATTTCCATAATCTGTTCAGTTACCTTTCTTTGGAATGGGAACCAAAAAAGTCAGTTGGCCTTGGGGTTGTCCTCCAGATTTCTTAGTACAACACAGTGAGCAAATCCAGGACATCATCTGTTTGTTGAAAGATGTCAATTGGTATGCAGTCAATTCCTGGGGCCTTATTTTTTACTAATTCTTTCAGAGCAGCTTAAACTTCCTTCATCGCCATAGGCTCTTGCTTATACATTGGTTCTACCAATTCCTTTTGGTACAGTGACTCCGTATACTCTTTCCATCTTCTTTTAATGCTTTTTGTATCATTTAATTTTCTGTTCGAAGCATCCTTAAGTATTGCAACTTGAGACTTGAATTTGTTCTTCAGTCCTTCAGCTTAAGAAATGTCAAGTGAATTCAGCTCTTTTGATTTTCTGACTTCAGCTTTTTGCACATTTCATTATAATATACTTTAATTGTCTCGTGCTTCCCTTTGAAATCATCTGTTCAGCACCTTGATTTCTTTCCTTTGCTTTTGCTTCTCAGCACTGTAGTGTAATATTCAGTCTCTTCTGACATTCATCTTGGTCTTTTCTTCCTCCTCTGTCTTTATAATGATCTTTTGCATTCTTCTTGGATGATATTCTTTTAAAAAACATTTTCAAACTCTTAATTTTCTTTTTTCTTTAAATTTTTCTACCACTTTATTTACAAAATTTGAGTACATTGTTTTAAAGAACAAATTCTTTCCATTTCCCTCACCTCCCCGCCCATCGAATTGTACAACCCCATGATTCATCCTCCCTCCCCCTGCACATCCTCATTCCTCTGCTTCCAACCTCTCCCACTCCTCTTGGATCCTTATACTCATTCCATGATAATGGTTTTATACAATATTTATCCTTGTGGGACTGTGTTAACTCCGCATAATGCTCTCCAGTCCTTCCCCAGTTAGGTAATAATTTACAAAACCATTGCTCCTAAGTGCTGCATAGTATTCCATTGTGTGAATATACCATAATTTCTCAATCCATTCATTTGTGGTTGTGGTTTATACTGAATGATATTCTTTATATCCTCCCACAGGTCATCTTCTCTTCCCTCATTATTGCTCAAGGCCTCAAATCTATTTGAAGTTCAACATCAAGGAAACAAAGATTCTCACCACTGGGCCAATAGGCAGCATCATGATAGACAGTAAAGAGATTAAGATTGTTAACAGCTTTAGTTTGCTTGCTCTATGATAAATACTTCTGGTACCAGGAAATTAAAAGGCAAATTGCATTGGGGAAAGTCTGCTGTCAGGAACCTCTACAGAGTAGTGAAGAGCAATGATGTCAGACTGGAGACAAGGCCATAGTCTTTGTATTTACTTGCTATGTTTCAGAAAGCTAGGGATGATAGAAGGAGAATTGATGTCATTGTGCTGAAGAAGAGTACTGAATATACCATGGACTGCTAGGAGAAAAAGAGGTTCATCCTAGAGAGGGTGAAACCAGGCCGCTTTTTGGACGCAAGGATTCTGAAGCTTCATCTGACATACTTTGGGCATGTTGCAAAAAAGGACCAATCTTTGGAGAAGGACATCCTGCTTGGGAGGGTACAGGGACAGAATAAGAGAGGTAGACCCTCCATGAGATGGACTGATTCAGTCACTGGGGTGGTGGAGTAGGTGTGTCAGAGACAATAAAGTTGGCACAGGATAGAGCAGGGTTTAGGGCTATGTGACTAGATGGAACATAACAACAAAAACAACAGTATGGCAATGGAGTTCTGGTGGCCTAGTGGCAAGAAGCTGTACTGCAATCCCAAAGGCATGAGTTTCAAGGTCACCAGCTGTTCTATAGGAGAAGGATAGCTAATCTCCTCCCATGTGATTAACTGCCTCTGAAAACCCAGCAGAAGATCAGCTATGGGTAAGTTCTGACTCTATGGTACAAAACAACAACAACAACAGTATGTCAATGTTCATATGTTGCACTTAATTTTTTACCATTTCCAGTTTTCCAACATTCAAGCTATATGTACATTCCATATTCGAATTATAAAATGATGTTTGTGGCTGTTTTTCCTCATTTCAACTGATTTCCAATCTGAGCTCTACCATTACACTACTATAAATATCCTCATTCTTCTAGTGCCCATAGGATTCCCAAAGGCCTGTTATTTAAAAAGTAGATGGCCAATCCTGCTTCCTAGTCTGTTTTAAGCAGCAGTCAGGAAATAAGGAGACACATTGCACTGGGAAAAATCTGCATTTAGGGACCTTTCCATAATTGAAGAGTAACGATGTCAGGACTAAGGTTTGTCTGATTCTAAGCATAAGTCTTTCCAGTCACTTACTATGCATCTGAGAGCTGGACAGTGAATAAAGATCATAGAAAAGCACTGAACATCTCATGGATGGCCAAAAAAGAACAAACAGATATACCTTAGAGATGGTGCAGCCAGAGTGCTCTTTGGAGGCAAGAATGAGGAGGCCTTACTTCATGTACTTTGGGCATGTTTCTAGAAGGGGCTATTCTTTGGAGAGGGACATGATGCTAGGAAGGGTGAAGGATTGGTAAAGGAGAGGGAGAGCTTTGACCAGGTGAATTGACATGGTGACTGCTACAATTGGCTCTAGTTTGTCAGGAAGTGTGAGGATGGCACAGGATAGAACAGGTAAAGACAGACATTGTTGCTTTTCAGCACTCTGGAGAGCTACCTGATGGCAGATTTTCCCAGTGCAATCCATCTTTTGAATTCCTGACTGTTGGTGCCAAGAGTGTTGATTGTGGAGCAGAACAAGCTGTAACTGTTAACAGTATCAATCTCTTCTCCATTTATCATAATGTTGCCAATTGGCCCACTGATGAGAATCTTTGTTTTCTTGATGCTGAGCTTCAATCCATATTGAAGACCTTGACTTTTTGCAGCAAGTGCTTCAGGTCCTCCTCAGTTTCAGCAAGCAAGGTTTTGTTATTTGCTAAATGTAGGTTCTTGATGAGTCTTCCTCCAAGAATAAGTTTTGAGAAAATACTAAAAATACAAGATCTGGTGTGAAAAACAATGTATATGAACTTTGTGAGTAAATCAGAATAAAATTTTAAAAAAATAAAAAAACTAATTTCCTAAATATCTAAAAAGTCTTTGCAAATACATTTTTTAAAGCACCATCAAAAAATGAACAAAGCACATTAGCAGGCAGTGTGTAGAATTAGAAGGGTCATGATAAATGATAATATAAGTCTTAATAGCATTTTTTATTTATCAAAATGGGAAAAATTAAGTTTTATATAATATCCTTGGCAAAAGTATAAGAAGAATAGACATCTCACACAGCATTGAAGGGAATATAAATTGCTACACTTTCTTTGAAGAACAATTTAGTATTGTCTCTCAAAATAGCTATACTTTGACTCAGCAGTTTGACATGTAAGAGTTTATTTTTTTTGTAAGAGTTTATTTTATAAATATGGTTGTTCACACCACAAGGATGTACAAGGATGTTCATTGCAGCAGTGTTTGTAAAGGGAAAAGAATGAAAACAATCTTAATGTTCTCAGTAGGGAGACTATTAAATAAATGATGGCTCATGCACATATTAGTATTCTGTTCTAGCATAATAATGTCTTAGAGCATCACCTGATCTATTTCTTTTCTTCCTAAACTTTTTTGTTTTATTTATTTCTCTGTCCCATTTATATAAGAGCGAAAACCAAGGCTTGCATGCAATGTTTATATTGTTTCAATGCACAAAAGTTGATGTAGGTTAAAACTACCAGTTACCATTAACCTAACTACGATTAAATGGGACCCCTTGTGCATACCATGAACTGCCAGGAAAACAAATTGTTCTGTCTTGGATCAGGTCAAACCAAGATTCTACTTGGAGGCTAGAATTTTGAAGCTCCATTTCACATATTTTTTTGCATGTGGCCAGGAGGGACCAATCCTTGGAGAAGAACACCATGCTCAGAAGGGTGGAGTGATGATGCAGAAGGGGAAAACCTCAGATGAGAAGGATTGGTATAGTAATGACAGCAAGGGTGGGAGGTTGGTCAGAGTCAGTGAGGTTGGTTCAGGACAAGGGGTCACTATGAGTCGCAGGCACATAACTACAACAACAACAACAAAAACTTGTGTATTGAATTAAAAATGCACTCCTTAATATTTAAATGGATGACTTCTCAGAAGTAGTCACTTTTTTTCTTCTTCTGAGCTACCTTTGAGTGGGGTGAAAACTCTAAGCTTTTAGCTAGCACTTGTCATGTACCATTGAGTCAGAACCAACTTATAGGTGACACTTCAGAGGATTTTCAAAGGCAGTAAACGACACCATATAAGATTGCTCATTTTCCTCCTGCAGATCAGCTGGCAGCACAACTTCTTACCAATACATGCCACCAAAGCTGAGCATATTACTCATACGCACTACTCAGAGACCATGGCCCGGAATAGAGGAGTCATCATTCAGCTTTGATTTCAAACCACTCCCTACAAGCTTCCAAATTTAGCAATAATCTCGTAATTCTCTATTTCAAGAAAAATAAAAGGAAAAGACATCTTTGAAAACTCCCCAAATGATTAAAAAAACCCCAAAGATTAGAAGATAAATCACAAAGAAAAGAGCAAAAATTATGCTTATAGTGAATCACTGAGGTATAAAACTCTCCTAGTCAGTGAGTTCTGGTGGTCTAGTGACAACAAGCTGCACTGCGATCTTGAAAGTGCATGGTTTGAATTCACCAGATGCTCTGCTGGAGAAGGAAGGGCTATCTCCTGTGCCAGTTGGATCTGATACAACACAACAATAAAAAAATATAATAATTAAAAAAAACAAACAACCTCTCCTAGTTCTAAAGGAACTGTCAGCAGAGAATCTAACAAAACAATATGTTGTTGTTGCTGATTGCCTTCGAGTCAAGCACGACCCATAGCGACTCTATGAACAAAAGCCCCTCTACAACTATTGGCATAGAGTTTCTGGAAGCAAGTTGTTTAGGAAGTGAATGCCACTCCTGCTTCCAAACTTGTCATAGAATGTTATTGGTTGAATTGCCTGGATGAATAGCGACCCTATGTATAGCAGCTCTTCCCTACCTATCCTCTCCCCTCTACCCTCTCCCCCTTAGATCATCATACACATTGTACAATAATGGTCTTACACACTATTTTTTTTTTGCTTAGGGAACTGAGTTAGTTCAATTAGCATAATACTCTCCAGTCCCTCCCAAGTTAGGTAGGGTTTACAAAATCATTGATCCTGTATGCTGCATAGTATTTCATTGTGTGAATGTACCATAATTTCTTAATCCAGTCGATGGTGGTTGGATATTTGACCTGATAAACACAATTACATAATGGACAAACATGGAAAGAATTTTCACAGAAGAACAAAATATTTTAATAACCAGCAGACACATGAAGAAATGCTCAAAGTAACTGGCAATAAGAGAGATGTAAATGAAAACCACAATGAGATCTCATCTTACCCCAAAGTTTAACAGGACAGCAAGTAATAAATACTGGAGAAGATGTGGGGAGATAGGAACTCTTATAAACTGTTGGTGGGATGGTAAAATGGTATAACCACTCTGGAAAGTTTGATATTTCCTCCAAAAGCTGAAGATAGAAATTTCGTATGACTCAGGTATTCCACTGCATGGGATATACATCAAGAAAATGAGAACTGAGGTACAAATGGAGACATATACACCAATGCTCATAGCAGTGTTCTTCACCACCACAAGAACATGGAAACAGCCCAAATATGTTCATAAATCAATAAGGTCCCATTCATCAATGTTATCCTCTCCTGGTTATGCATCTCTAGCTGTATTTGCCAAACTCCTTGTTTCTATGATAGGCTAGGCCTTCTAAGTTTGATCTCATTTTGTCTCTTATGATTTTTATTGTTTGGGGTTTTACCTTAAGGTCTCTGATATATCTTGAGTTGATTTTTGTTAATACAACACTTCATGTGAAGGACAGATTATGTAGAAAACAACAACAACAACAACAAAGGTCTAAACAACACAAGGGTACAAAGAAGATTCCATTGAAAACCTGCATAATATATTTTCTTTTATAGAACACTTTTAATGTTCCCCAAAATAAACCATAGGTTAAGCCACAAAGCAAGCCTCAGTAAGTTTAAAAATGTTAGAGTATTATTAGACATTTTCTTACATCACAGTGCTATTAAATTAGAAGTCAGCAAGGTGATCAAGAGAAAAATCAAATACTCAAAAATATAATAGTACCTTGCATTAAAGTTACTGGACAATAGAAGAAATTAAAAATAAATTAAAGGTCCTCAAGTGCCACACACTGCATTGCCGATCCTTTCTGTGTCCACAACATGCACCAGATCACCACCTGACTTCAGACACCCCTACATACAAACTGTGTAAGTTGGAAGCACTAATATCTTGCCACTTCAGAGACAAAGAAAAGTGCAGGAGGTGATAAACTGTCACCCAGAGCAAGCCCTTTGAAGTTCTTGTGTGGAGACAGAACTTACACCTCTTTGGGGATAGGTCCCTCCATTTGGGTATTCTTGTCTCCATGGTTATAGGGCCATTCCAGGAACAAAAAGAACAACAAAGTTTAGGATACGGAACTGCAAGCAGCGGTTAGGAAGTTTTAGCTATCTGAACTGGCACATTGAGCTACAAAAAAGAGAGCTGACTTGAAAGCTCTCTAGACAGAAACTACTTGAGTGGAGCACCTGGTTTCATACCATTCTGCCACTTCACTGATGAAGGGGAACAATAGAGTTTTGGAAAGGGGACTTCTGTAAGGTGAGATTCCTAGAGGGCTGGTGTGCATAATGAGAGAATCTGAAGGGCTTTAGGAAAGGTAAATTTCCCAGGAAGGACTTCTAGTATAATGAGTGGCTCATCCTATAGTTTGAACATTTTAACCTGGCAAATAATCAAGAACATCATAAAGATAAGAATTACCAACAACTTGTGCAGACACACACACACACACAAAAAAAAAAAAACAACAGCCTAATGCTTAATAAGAGAAACTTCACATAATATTGAGAAAGCAGCAGGAAGCTTCAAACAGTGTGGGGGGAAAAATAAATACTTCTCAAAAAAAAAGCAGAGAATATTACAGACCTAGTGAATACCTCAGAGTCAAGAAAGCAGATAATATATGTTGATATAGAGACATTTAAATTGTGTCATCTACATAATGCAGGTTGTTGATGACTGTATCTGTGATCCTGGTGCCACATTCCAATTCATGAAGTCCAGCTTCTTGAATGATTTGCTCAGCGTACAAATTCATTAAGTATAGACAAAAAGATACAATCCTGAGCATACCTTTTCTGATTTTAAATAATACAGTACTGCTTTAAAAGGAGCAAGGAGAATAAGTACAATGTGGAGAAGGCCAAGTCTGACCTGTATTAATTCTTGTTGTTGTTGTTGTTGTTGTTGTTATGTGCTATTGAGTCACTTGTGACTCTTAGCAACCCTATGTACAAGAGCCTAAATCTTGTTCTATCCTGTGCCAGCCTTATTGTCTCTGACACACCTATCCCCATTACTCCAGTTATTGAATTGATCCATCTCATCAAGAGTCTTCCTCTCTTGTGCTTTCCCTTCACCCTCCCAAACATGTATTAACTCTATCCATCAACAACATCCACAGTATAAAACTTATCCCTGTAAGGTCAAATATGACCCACATATATTCCTGCACCTACCTCTACTAATCACTGCTCTGAAATTCATTGCTAATGACTCACATACTTGACTTTATTCACAGTTGTGGGGTTTACTAAGGAAATAGGGAGGGATGGGGGAGGCAAAAAATATTACATGGTGAAATCCCAGGCTTAATAAAGAGTAGACTTAAGCCAGGTTAACAACAAGACACAATTCAAATAGCACAATTCATAATTAATTCTGTTTCTCAGCCAACAAGTGAAAGTACAGGTTTAATCCAGCAACAGAAACTTCTGGTTTCCTCAATAGTCCTGCAAGTTTTGCCTGATAGTACTCAGATCTACCTTCAATTGTCTCCACAAACAAAACCTTTAACTATGGCTGCATCTCCAGGGATACTCTTAGGCTATGTTGTTGTTGTTGATTGCCTTTGAGTCAAGGTCGACTCATTGCTACTCTATGAATATAATATCTAATGCCTTTCCCTAGCTATCATTGTTTCTCCAAGTTCATAAAGTTTCCAAAAGCTTGTGGTTTAGGAAATGGATGTCACTCCTCCTTCCAAACCTGTTTTATAACTGGGATCTCCACCAAACACTGTCCACAATGGGAAATCATTCTGGTATTTGATATCCCTATGGCACAAGGTTCAGCATCAGAGTAAACCCAGGTTACCTCATACAGCACATTGACAAAGAGTGATGTGCAAAGTGGAAAAATGTTCCTCTAGATGTAACAACACTAGTCTCAATTAGTTGTGGTTAAATGTTGTTCAGTCAAATATGACTCAGAGTAAGCTTTGCACAAAAGACCTGAACTCTGTTCTATAATTAATATCATTTCTGTACTTTTATAAGAAAGTTTGTGGCATTTCCAGAGGCATCCAGTTTAGGAAGTGGATGCCGCTCTTGCTTCCCAACATAAATCAATCTGGAAACTCATCCAAACATTGCACATAATGGGTAACCATTATGGTATTTGACATGACTACAAAGACGCAAAAAACCACGCGACATTCGTTCCGGCAGGCCGCTCAGAGGAGGGGTTAGGTGGGGCAGCTTAGAGGCCAGCCTCAGACACCTCTCATCTCCCCAGGCAATCGAAGACGCAAAAAACCGCGAGACATTCAAGAAAAGCCTATCTACACACCGGTTCTACAGGATGCATCACCTTTACTCGGGAAACATTACGACTAAACTTCCGAGACATTGATCCCAACAAAAGGAACTACCATCAGCTGATGTGTTTGGAATCACAGAAGCCATGGAAGCCT
>NW_006400292.1:117841-127536 GCF_000299155.1 Elephantulus edwardii
TATACTATCATGTCATCAGCATAGAGGGATAATTTTACCTCCTCGTTGCCTATTTGGATACCTTTTATTCCCTTCTCTTGTCTTATTGCTATTGCTAAGATTCCAAAACAATATTGAATTAGAGAGGTGATAGTGTGCATTCTTGCCTAGTTCCTGTTCTTAAAGGGAATGCCTTGTGACCTAAAATGTGATCTATTCTAAAAAACGTTCCATTCAACATTGGAGAAAAAGTGTGCTTTTTGGGGTTGCTTTAGCTTCTAAATATTTTTTAGATCGAGTTGGTTTATTGTATGGTTTATTTCTTCAGCATCTTTGTTGAATTTCTTTCCAGTAGTTCTATCTTTTCTTGAGAGTGATGTATTGAAGTCTCCAACTACTATAGTAGTGTTGTCTATTTCCTTTTTCAGTTTTGTTAATATTTGTTTTCTATATTTTGCAGGTATTTAATTTTGTGCATAGATATTTATTATTATTATGCCCTCTTGTTCTCCTGATGCTTTAAGCATTATTTAGTGACCTTCCTTGTCCTTTGTGATGGTTTTTGCATTGGAATATATTTTTATCAAGAGATTAATATCACTACTCCTGCTTTTTTCTGGTTGCCATTTACTTGGTATATTTTTCCATTCTTTTATTTTTAGTCTCTCTTTATCTTCATTTTTCAGGTGTGTCTCTTGTAGACAGCATATTGATGAATTTTGGGTTTTTATCCAATCTGCTACTCTTCTTCTCTTCAGTGGTGCATTGAAACCATTCACATTAAATGTGATTATTGAGAAGCAAGATTTTAGTACTGTCATTTTGTTGAGTTCTTTTGGTGTTCTTGCTAGTTCCTTTGGTCCATCCTGCTTTTTGTGGCATCTCTATAAGGACATCTCTCACTTTTTCCTGCAACACTGGTCTTATTTTTACAAACTCCCTTAGGTTCTGTTTTTCTGGAAATATCTTGTTCTTTCCTTCATATTTGATAGGCAGTTTTGCTGGGTACATAATTCTTGATTGACAGTTGTTTTCTTACAGTGTTCAATATATCAGTCCATTGTCTTCTTGCTCACATGGTCTGTGCAGAGAAATCAGTACTTAATTTTATCTGCTCTTCCTTATAGCTTACCCTTTGTTTCTCCCCCACTGCTTTCAAAATTCTCTCCTTATCTTTGGTTTGGGCAAATTTGACTATTATATGCCTTGGTGTTTTTCTTTTGGGGTCTATTCTATATGATGTTCACTCAGCTTTTTAAATACATATTCTCTCTTTCTTCACTATGCCTGAGAAGATTTCTTGTAGTAATTCTTCCACAACTTTTTTTGTGCCTTTACTCGATTCTTCCTGTTCTGGAATTCCAATGATGCACATGTTATTTCTCTTGATAGTATCCCACATTATTCTTTGGTTTTCTTCTTTTTCCTTCCTTTTTAATTCTGCTTTTATTGTTTTAACATATCTGTGGTGACAATTTTATCTTCATTTCACTGATTCACTGTTCTATCTCTTCAGCTCTGCTCATGTGTCCCTCCATCATGTTGACAGCATCTGAAACATTGGACCTCATATTTTGGATCATGGTTTCTTGTTTTTCAAGTGCCTCTAATGTCTCTTAAATGCCTCTTTTGTTTTATCTGCATTTTTTTATTGGGTTTTGGGTTTTTTTAAGGTCATTTTGGTTTTTGCTTGCGGTGTCCTCTAATTCTTCAAGTTTGTCTTTCACCCATTGAAAATATTCCATCATTGTTCTTTTAAATTCTGTGTCAGAAAGTTCCGTCAGACTTTCTGACTTCAAGAAATTCACTGCTACTGTGTCTTTTTGGGGGGGGGAGTGATATCTTGCTTTGGGCTTGTGTAGGAAGTGTAGTACTCTGCTTCTTTCGTGACTTATCTGTGGTAGAGTTTTTCATGTCTGAGGTGATAGCTGGTTCTTGATCTGATGTCACTGCTGCAGAAGGAGGCAGATGCACACAGATTCACATAGTGTGGATGAACACATTGAATGCTTGTAGAGTGGAGGTACGCACAGATGCACATGGGGGCTGGGAGGGGGGAGAGACATGCACATGGGGCTGAGGGGGTATGTGTGGAGGGGACCTGAATGAAAAAAAAAACAACAAAACATGAAGCCTTAGTTTTTCCCTTGAGAACTGGGTCTGTTACTGCAGTTGAGCTCCAGGTTTCTTACTCCCTCCTCCTTAAAGTGAAGGGGGACCACAATTGGTCCAGCAATCAGCAGTGATCCCCTGCCTAAGTACCTCACCAAAATTCCTGTTCTCCTACTTACTCCTGGCAAGTTGGTCACGACTCAGTGCTCTCCCGCTGAGGCATGCTGCTCCACACGGAAATATGCTGCTCCCCACTGAGGCATGCTGCTTCCTGTGGAGGGAAAACTAATTATTTTAATACTATTTCTTCCTCAAATTCCATCTGTCCTGCACTCATTTCACTCTGCACTCAGCTCATCCCCCTCTTGTTAATTTTTAGCTTTAGGGCATTGTGGTCTGAGAAGATGTTTTATATGATTTCTATGTTGTTGTTTTAATTTATCATGTCTTGCTTTGTTATCTAATAGGTAATCAATTCTGGACTAGTACTGTGTGCACTTGAGGAGCAAGTAAATTGAGTTTTCTTTGAATAAGTCTGAATACATATGCTAGGTAGAGTTGGCTTATTGTATGGTGTAGTTCTTCTACATCTTTGTGGAATTTCTTTCAAGTTGACCTTGTGGTATTTAAAAGTCTCATACCAGCTGCTCTGTTGGAGGATAGACATTCTCCTCCTGTGCAATTAATTGCCCCTGAAAACTTGCAGAATGGTCAGCTATGAGTTGGTTCCAACTTGACGGTACACAGCAACAACTACTATTATGGTGCTGCCTATTTATTTTTTCCAATATGTTAATTATTATTTTATGTCTTTTACAGGTGTATCATTTGGTGCATAGAAGTTAGCCAAGTTAATGTCTTCTTGATTGTGTCTTTAATCATTATATAGTGACTTTCATTATATTTTATGGTTATTTTCATCCTGAAGTTTGTTTTAATAGAGATTGGTATTGCACTCCTGCTTTTTTTGTGGATATCATTTGCTTGGTATCTATTTTCCCAGTCTTTTATTTTTAGCCTCTCTTTTCCCTCTTTTCTTACATGTGTCTCTTATAGACAAATACTGATCAGCTTTGAATTTCGGATTTGTGACTCCTCCCCCCCATCCATTGTTATATACTTTTCTGTTACTGGTTCATTTAAGCTATTCACATTTAGTGTGATTGTTGATAGGCGAGGTTTTATCATTATCATTTTTCTTTATTTCTTTCTCTGTTGTTTCTAGTGAATTTGTTCCTTCCACTTTCCTTTATTCTCTGTGTATAAAGGACTTTACTTGGTTTTTCTTGTAGAATTGACCTTATTTTTACTAATTCCTTAAGCTGATGTTTTTCTGGGAATGAATGAATTTCTCTTTCATATTTGATGCATGTTTTTTGCTGTGCACAAGGTCCATAGCAGCAATAGTTTTCTTTCACTCTTCTGTATATACCATCTCATTGTCCTCTTGATAACATGGTTTCTGCTAATAAATCAGAGCTTAAACTACTTGCTTCTCCTCTGATTGATTATTTTTCTCACATTGCTTTTTTAAAAAGAAATTATTTTATATTAGTTTGTGTACAAAATTCATATAGATTGTGTTTCACACTTTCCTTCATACAATTGTGCCTCATACAATCATTCCAATAAATTGTGTTTTGTAAATTAATTCCCATTAAATTATGTCCACCAGTACCCTGTCTTTTCAGGTCCTGACCAGATCTTTTAAAATTTCCTTTATCCCTCCATCAACTCAAGATATTATGCAACCCTGTGATTTCCCCTTCTGCCTACCCTCACCCCTCTGCTCCCATCCCTTCCTCATTTGGACCCCCATACACGTTTTACTAGTTATATTACTATTTTTGCTATTTCTTTTAATAATGGTCTTACATAGTATTTGTCCTTATGATACTGAGTTATTTTACACAGCATTGCGCTCTCTAATCTTTCCCAACTTTTATGTAATTTTTTTTTTCAAAATCAGTGTTCCTGAGGGCTGTATAGTATTCCATCATGTGAATTTACACAATTTCTCAATTCATTTGATTGTGGTTGAACATTTGGACAGTTTGTATGTTCCTGTGACTATGAACACTGGTGTACAGATCTTCATTTCTGTCTCTATTTTAATTTCCTTGGACAATATTCCTAGCTGTGAAATAACTGAGTCATATGGAATTTGTATGTTCAGCTTTTTGAGGAAACATCAAATTGCATCCAGAGCTGTGGTACCATTTTATGATCCCACCATCAGTGTATGAGAGTTCATATCTTCCCACATCCTCTCCAACATTCATTATTTATGTCCTGTTAAACTTTACCACTCTTACTGAGGTGAGATGGTATATAACTGTAGTTTTAATATGTATCTGTTTTATTGCCAGTGATATTGAGCATTTCAAAATGTGCCTGTTGGCACATGCCTTCCTCCATGAAAAGTCTTTTCACACCTTTTACCCATTTTGTAATTGAGTTATCAGGTTTTTTTCTGTGGAGGTACTTTTGTTGTTGTTGTTGTTGTGATATATTGTCAAGTAGATTCTATGCACAGTACCTCTGAACCCTGCTCTATCCTGAGCCAATCTTTTTGTGTTTGACACACTTATTAACATATTCCTTAACCCATTTTCTGTATTAATCCATCTCATCTGGAGTCTTCTTGTCTTGTTTTGTCCCCTAGTATTCTGTACACTTTGTTAAGGGACCCTTTCCTGAGATGTCATTGCCAAGTAGTTTTTTTCAAGTCAATAAGTTTTCTTTTCACTCTATTGGGAAAAGTTTTTTATGTAATAGGGATTTAATCTTTAGAAGGTCTGATTCATCAATTTTATCCTTTCCTGGTTGTGTATTTATGGATTTATTTGTCAGCCTTTTGTACCCAAGGTTGGGCCTTCTAAGCTTTGTCCTGTTTTGTTTCTTATGACCTTTATCATTTTAGGCTTTGCCCCTAGGTCTCTGGTTCACCTTGGGTTGATTTTTATGTATGATGTGAGATGTAGATCCTGCTTCAGCTTTCTGTAGTTAGGAGTCCAGTTTTGCCAGCACCATTTATGGAAGAGGTGGTTGTTTCCCCGTTTGATAGGTTGTTGTTGTTGTTGTTGTTGTTGTTGATTGCCATCTAGTTGAGGTCGACTCATAGTGACTCTAGGAACAAAAGATCCAATGTCTTTCCACAACTATCTTCGTTTCTTCAAGTTCAGAGTTTCCAGAGCATGTGATTTAGAAGTGGATACCATTCCTGGGAGCTCCACCAAACACTGTCCACAATGGGAAACCATTCTGGTATTTTATATCCCCATGGCACAAGGTTCAGCATCACAGCAAACCCAGGTTACTTCATACAGAACATTGACAAAGAGTGATGCACAAAGTGAAAGAATGTTCCTCCAAGATATAACATGACTAGTTATATTGATAGATGAAACCACCATTAAGATATAATATAACTAGTCTCATTTAGCAGCCAAATATGACTCAGAGTAAGCTTCACACAAAAGACCTGAACTTTTTTCTATGATTAACATCTTTTCTGTACATTTACAAGAGAGTTTGTAGAGTTTCCAGAGGCAACTAGTTTAGGAATTGGATGCCACTCCTGCTTCCCAACATGAATCATTCTGGAAGTTCATCCAACCATCGTACATAATGGGTAACCATTATGATATTTGACATGACTATGGGATAGTGTTCAGCATCACATCAACCCCAAGTTGTTCAGTACAGCAAATAGACAAAAGATTGCTGTGTCTTTTAAAGAATATGATATTAAAATTAATAAATTTGGCCCTCCAGCCCTACGGGATTGTAAATCCATGCCCTAGAGCAGGGGCCCACCCTTACCCTTTGATAAGTTATGTTTCTTTTTTTAATATTTGACCATAGATAGATGAGTTAATTTTGGGGTTTTCTATTTTGTTCCATTGGTCTGTGTGCCTGTCATTGTACCAGTATCATGCTGTTTGGGTTATTACAGGTGCTTAGTTGGTTTGAGTGTTACACCTTCCTTTTAGTTTATGTTTTTAGATGTGCTTTGATTCTTTGAGATTTTTTCCCCATCCAAATTTCTATTTCCTTAAAAAATTAATTTGGTATCTGTATTGGAATTGCATTAAGCATATAAACTGCTTTTGGTAGGATTCTAATTGTCAGTGTATTGCATCTTTTACCCATGAAGATCTTGTCTAAGGCCTCAAGCATGTTCTAAGATGCTTTATAAAATTCAGGTGGGAAAGACTCAAGGTCAAATTTTGGCTTTTGTGGATTTGATTCAATTTTCTTTAGCTTGAACTTGCATATGGGTGTTGAGCTCATATCATCTGGCCTAATTTTCCCAGCTGATATTGAACTTTGCCAATGATTCTTCCCACAGCTGTAATCAATCTGATTTCGGTGTAAATTATCAGGTGAAGTCAATACATACAGCCATAATTTTTGTTTCTTATAAAAGGTATTTGCCATAAATATATCTTTGATGGTACAACACTCTGTTGTTCTATCTCAAGTCTCATTTCTGTCACCAACCTCATGTTTTCAACTACTGATTCTTCAGCCTTGTTTCCAACCACTCATAATTATTAATGCATCTTGGTTTCATTTTCAATCTATTTCTGGCTGCAAAAATTAGTAGAAATCTTCTATTTCCTCCTTTTTGGCTCTGGTTGTTGGTACATATATTTGAACTATCGTGATATTAACAGGTCTTCCTTGCATGTGTATAGTTATTATCCTGTGGCTCACAACATTTTCTTTCTGGATGGATCTAGAAATGGGTCTTTTGATTTTGAATGTGACCCGATTTTTCCTCATTTTTTCATTTCCATTTCCAACATACTAGATCATATTAAAAATGTCATAAGCCAATCCATTTCATTTCAGCAATGCGGAAGCACATCAATATATATGTGTCCCATTTCTTCCTTAAAAATGTGCAATTTTCCTACATTCATACTTCTCACATTTCACATTCCAATTGGTAGAGTTTGCGTGCAACTGTTCCTCCTCCTTGTGTTTCCCAGTTCGAGGCCTCAGCCTCCAGTGGCATATCTGACAGTCTAATCTGTGTGCACTCTTTTGTACACAAGGGGTTTTTTGTTTGTTTTTGGGGGTTTTTTTAAACTTTCTTTCTTTCTTTCTTTCTTTATTTATTTATTTTTCACTTCAATGAACATCTACAGAGATTTTGTAATTCCATTCATTCATTGTTGCACTCTTCTCCCCGCACCCCACCCCACCCCCGTTTGCTCCTCTCCTTCAAAAGCAAAAGAAAAACTCCCTCATTGGTACACAATCCCCCACACACATCCCGCAACCACACCCTCAACCCCAAATATAATCCACTCTACAACCCTCCTTTTTACTCTTAAGATAAACATAATGCCCTAAAATATAATACTTTTAAACTATTCTCAGGGTTTTTAAAGACATGTTATTTGTAAAGTGGATGGCAAATTCTTCTTCCTATTCTGTCTTACTTTGGATGCTTAACTGTAGGAGGCTATCAAAATTATCATCCATGATTAATGCCAAAGATCATTACAAAAACAGAGGAGTATGAGAACACCAAGATGGATTTTAGAAGAAACTCTGAACATTGCACAAGAGTTCCAAGAAGCCAAAACAAAGGGAAGAAATTCAGAAGTTAAGGAGCTGAAGAAAAGATTACAAAGGGCAGTTCATAAAGACAAAGCAAAGTATTGTAATGTAATGTGCAAAGAGCTAGAGTCGGAAAATCAAAAGGGCTGAAATCATTTGGCGTTTCATGAGCTGAAGGAACTGAAGAACAAAGCCAAGCCTCATGTTGCAATACTTATGGGCAGAACACTGAATCCAGGATACATCAAAATAACATGGAAGGAGAATACAGAGATGTTATGGGCAAAACATTGAGCCAGGATACATCAAAATAACATGGAAAGAGAGCATAGAGTCACTCTACCAAAAATAATTGGCTGACACAAAAGAACTTCATGAAAAAACTTGTGAAGGGTGAAGCACAAGCTGTTCTGAAGGAATTGGGTGGGAGTGGTGAAACCCCCAGGAATTGATGGAATACCAGTAGACATATTCCAGTAAAGAGATGCTTCCTTAGACATGCTTACTGGATTGTGCCAAGAAATCTAGAAGACAAGCACCTGGCCAACTAACTGGAAGAGATCCATATTTATTCTTATTTTTAAGAAAGAGGTGATTCATTAGAGTGTGGAAATTATCAAACAATATCACTAATACTATATACAAGCAGACTCTTGCTGAAGATGATCAAAAAATGACTTGAACAGTACATTGACAGAGAACTATCATAAATACAAACTCATTTTAGAAGAGATCATGGATCTAGAGACATCATTACCAAGGTCAGAAGGATCTTGACTGACAGCAAATAACAACAAACAACAACATCGTGGAACAGTGTTCAGCTTCACAGCAACTTCAACTTGTTCAGTACAGCAAATAGACAAATGATTGCTGTGTCTTTTAAAGAATATTCATTCTAAAATTAACAAATTTGGCCCTACAGGATTTTAAAGCCACACCCTCAAGCAGGCCTCGACCCTTAGTCTAAGGGACAAGGGCCACCCACTTTTGAAGAGGGGGGAAAGAACTGTAATACACAACAAACACGACCTCAGAAACTTTCCTTATGTGACTGATGTCCAGAGACTGCCATCGAGATGCTAGCTAGCCAGCCAACTCATAGAGGGAGACTCCAAGGCCCCATGCCCCAGTCCAACCCACAGACCCATCCCCTCATTATCAATTTTAAAGCCATACCTTCGAGCAAGCCTTGACCCTTAGTCTAAGACTCAAGGGCCACCTACTTTTGAGAGTGGATCACTAAATTATTTCCACAGTCTGGCCAGCTCTCCCTTTTGTGTTGGCTCAAATGTAGAAGACACTGGTCAACAGTGAGCTATGTTTCTGTGGTTGAGGCAGCTGAATATCATGCCTCTATAGAAGGGACTAAAAGCAATGGCTAGAAAGTCCGTTTACAAAAGTCCTAACGCCACAGTTTCCTTGCTCCATTCAGACAGTAGGTTATTGGTGCAGGCATAGGTTTTGTATGATCATAACTAAGTGTTCTGGGATTTCCACTCTTCTCAATGTTGATCATAATTTGTTCTGATCCACACAGTCAAATGTCTCTGCATAGTCAATACAACACATATAGACATTTTTCTTGCATTCTCTGCTTTAATCCAGGATCCATCAGATATAAACATGATATCTCTAGTGTTACAGCATCTTTAAAAGCCAGCTTGAACTTCTGACAGTCTCTGTCAATGTACTGTTTTAGCTGTTTTGGGATACTTCCACAAGATTTTATTTGTATGTGATATTAGGATTCTATTTGATCACTTTTCTTGAGAATGCGAATAAACATGAATCTCTTTTCGTCAGTTAGCCAGGTAGTTGTCTTCCAAATTTTCTAGCATAGATTAGTGAACATGTCCAAGTGTACTGTTAGTTGAAATATGTCAGTTGATATTCCTGGGGCTTTATTTTACCAATGCCTTAATTAAAGCTTGAGTTTCTTCCTTCATTATCATTGGCCCTTGTTCATATGACATTTCCTGAAATTTTTCAGTTTTCTGCCAAATCTTTTTTAAAATTATTATTAA
>NW_006400292.1:128493-129160 GCF_000299155.1 Elephantulus edwardii
TTGTCCCTTTGTGACTGGGACATTTCACTCAGCATAATGTTCTCCAGAACCAACCATTTTGAGTAATATTGCATGAGTTCCTTGTTTTTTAATGCCAAATCTTTTTGATAAAGTCACTCTACATTTCTTCCATCTTCTTTTGATGATTCCTGGATCATTCAAGATTTTGCCCATAGTATCTCTCAGTATTGCAATTTGAGGTTTGAATTTGTTTTTGAGATCTATCTGCTTGATAAATACCAAGCAAGTTTTTCTTTCTTAGTCTCCAACTCCCCCTCTTTGAACATTCTCTTATTATACTTTGCTTTGTCTTCTCAAGCTGCTGTTTGAAATCTTCTGTTCATCTCTTTTACTTCATCATCCCTGCTCTATGTTTTGGCTTCTCAACAGTCTAGTCAATTTTCGTGGAACATCTGATCAAAGTGGAAAAACCTACTGGCCGTGAGTCAGGTGCTCTACGTTCAGTGTCATTTTCTTCTAAATATATGTTATGAGATACAGAAACTAAAAACAATCCTTAGTGGGTGATGGACTTATGAAATCATGTAGATTAGATGACAGAAAGAAAAATCTATTTTCTTTTTTTAAAAAATTTTTTTTTATTATTTGTGTGTGTGTGTGTGTACGTGTACGTACCATCAAATCAGATCTGACTGGTACAGGAGGA
>NW_006400292.1:130065-133298 GCF_000299155.1 Elephantulus edwardii
ATATATCTGTTTGGATGTCAGCTATGGTCTCTTCAGGGTATATTCCCAGTAGTGGAATTGCTGGGTCAAATGGTATCTCTATTTGCAACTAGAAAAATCTATTTTCAGGGGAGAGTGTGGGAAATACTTATACAGTAAAGTTTAGATGTGATAGTTAAGATAAGAATTCCTCATTCTTGCAGAGGCAAAAGAATATGCTAGTAATTGTCTAGCCTCTAGCAGATTTTTCTGGATTCTCTACTTAAATAATTGTCTCTAGAATGCAGGTGTGTGGTTGGTTGGTTGGTTTCTTTTCCTCATAACTTAAACTCTGTTAGAAACAAATTAATATGCTGCAGTGAATGGCTGGAATCTAATCATACTAGCTAAGAGATTTGCTATATCTTCATTGAAGTTGAAAAGTATGGGAATTCTAAAAAAAAAAAAGAAGAAGAAAAGTATGGGAATTCTAGAACACCGTCTTGTACTCATGCAAAACCTACACCTAGGTCATGATGCTGTAGTTAAACAGAGAAAGGGAACATGGTATGGTTCAAAATTAAGAAAGCAATGCATCTGGGATGTGTCCTTTCTCCATATCTTTTAAATATATATGTTGGACAGATCATTTGGGAGGCTGCACTTTATGAAGAAGAACGTGGCATCAGGATTGAAAGAAGACTCACCAACAACCTGCATTATGAAGATGACACAACTTTGCTTGATAAAAGTGAGGAGAAATTGAGGTGTTTGTGCATAAGATCAAAGACCTTCAATATGGATTGTGTCTCTATATAAAAACAACAACAACAACAACAACAAAACCCCATAGAACTTCATCACCAGGCCAATAAATAGTATCATGACTGAAGGAGAAAGGATTGAAGTTGTTAATGATTTTATCTTGCTTGGATCCACAATCAACATTCGTGGCACCAGCAGTCAGGAAATCAAAAGACAAGTTACTTTGGGAAAATCTACTGTTAATGATCTCTCCAGAGTGCTAAAGACCAACAATGTCACTCTAGATATTATAGTGCCCCTGATCCAGGTTATGGTCTTCTCAAATCTGGAATCTGGATAATGACTAAGGATAACAGAAGAATTGATACCTTTAAGTTGTGGCCCCTGGAAAAGAGTATTGAATATATCATGAATTTCCAAGAGAATATGTCTATCTTGAAGAAGGTAAAATCAGTTTCCTCATTGGAGCCAAGAATTTTAAGGCTCAATGTCACATACTTTGAACATGTCACCAGAAAGGACCAAACCTTGGAAAAGGGCACAATGCTTAGAAAGGTAGAGAGTCAGAGAAGAAAAGAAAGACCTTGGAGAGGAAGATAGACACACTGACTGGCAATGGGGTTAGGTGTATCAGAATTGGTGAGGTTGTCTCTGGTTAGGGTCACTATGGGTCATGGTAGACCCAACAGCACATAACAACCACAACATTGAAATTGAGTAGGAACATTGATAAATTCCTCTACACATTCAGAGAAGATCTGACACCAATTATATTCAAATTATCCCAAAATATACAAAAGGATGAAATACAAAATACTCTTAACCTCATTTTATGATCATGCAAAGATACCTCTAAAAAACAAAATTATAGATTACTATCTCTCATAAACATAGTTGCAAAAATTCTTAATAATATCCTAACCAATAAAATAAAATAATATATACAAACAATACATCAAAACATAAATGAAACAAAGAATAATATATCATTGCTAAGATTCAGGCAGGTATACAAGTATGGTTCAACATTAGGAAAGCAGTCAACATAACCCACTACATAAATAAAACAATGGAAAAAACCCACATAATCATACAAATTGATGCTGAAAAATTGACAAAATAAAACACCTATTCCTGATAATAATGCTTAGCAAAATAATAGGAAATTCCTCAACATATTTAAGGACAAAAAGCAACAGCCAATGTTAGTCTTTTTTTATTAAATTTATGAATTTTAATGAACATTTACAGAGATTTAGGGTTTTCATTCATTCATTGTTGCACTATTTTCTCTACCCTCCTCCCCAGTTCATTCTTCTTTTTTTCCCCCCTTGAAAGTCTATTTTAATTGTCCAATTGCCACAATGCTTGTCAAAGCCAGTTCTGATTAATCTCCTTTGTCAGTGTGTCCTTTGCCATTCCCTATCACTCCTCCTTGAGAGAGACTTCACCTGATTAATAAGGAAAAGGGGACAGTGTATTCTCTTAGCTACTTCCTGCTGGAAAGGGACGCTGTAGGTTTCAGGGTGAAGATCTGCTCTCTCTACTCTAAAGGGTCCCTTTGGCTGTAGGAAACACATAGACTACTATGGAGATTGATTTTGGAATTTAGATGCACTGTTATCAATTGTGCTTAGCCATGCATGTTCATATCCTTGAAGATGTAACATAGACCTGTTGCAGCCTAGAAGACACAAATTTAACTAACAAGTTAAAAGTATATGAGTCAAAAACTGAAAAGCAGTAAAGCCAATGTTAGTCTTAATGGAGAGAGACTGAAAAAATTCCTTTTTGCAAACAAGAGTCAGACAAAAAATGTCCTTTGTCTCCACTCTAACTTATTATTTTATTAGAAATTTCTACCCAGAGCAATAAAATAAGGACAGGAAAAAGGAATTTAAACTAGCAAAAGGAATCTCTTGTGGCTTAGTGGTAGGAGTTATGCCACCAAGCTAAATGCATGTGTTCAAATCCACTAGCTGCTTAAAAAAACATGGACAACCTCCTCCTGTGAGATTTAGTATCTCTGAAACTCGCTGGAGCACAGAGTCAGTTACAATTTGATGTTACCTAACAATAACAATATTTTTTTTAAAAAAAAGATAATTTTGAAAAAAGATGTGAAATCACAGAGTTGCCGAATTGGGTAGGCAGAGGGGGGAGGGTGAATGAAATGGGAAAGACCCAATAAGAATCTGAAAAGATGAGGCAATAGTGAGCATAGATCAGTGGTGAATAATTTTATAAGCCACAATATATGGGAATGATTATATGAAACACAACGTGAATGAAGCAAAATGTGAAACACTCTGTGTGTGTGTGTGTGTGTGTGTGTGTGTGTGTGAATTTTCTATGCAAACCAATATAAAAGATTTCAAAATTTAAAAGAAAATGTAAAGTAATTTTATAAAACATAATGCCTGAGAATGATTGTATGAAACACAATGTAAATGAAGAATAGTGTGAAACATAATATATATAAACTTTATAAACAAATCAATAAAGATTAA
>NW_006400292.1:133398-134573 GCF_000299155.1 Elephantulus edwardii
TTTTTTAAAGTCATGTTAAATGAAAAAAAAAGAAGTTAAAGTTTACCTGTGTATTCATGATAAGATTCTATATGTAAGGCTCATAGACTCAATAGAAGAACTACTGAAATGAATAGAAATAATCAACAAAGTGATAGAGTACAAAATCAGCGTATAAAAATCAGTTGGATTCCTCTACTTGAGCAAAGAGAACTTTCTTGATTTTTGAAATCAAGAAAATAGTACTATTAATAATTTTTACCCCAAAGATGAAATACTTAGGAATAAGTCTAATCAGAAATACAAAAGTCTTTACAGAGAATATCATAAAATTCTTCTATAAGAAACCAAAAGTGATCTACATGTATGGAAGAATACACTATTTATGGATCAGAAGACAACACTGGGAAATTCCAGCTCTACCCAAAGTGATCCACAAGTAGAATGTAAATCTAATCCATAATTTACCATCATTTTATACAGAGATGGAAAACTAATCACCAACTTTATATTAATGGAAAGGAAATCATTGATGAGCAAAACACCACTAACAAAGTTAAAGACCTCATACTCCCTAACTCAAAATCTGCTAATATAGCAATAGTGGTCAACACAATCTTTGTATTGGTACAATAACAGGCACATAGACAGAGTTGAAAACCTAGAATTAAATTTGCCCACCTATGGAGAGTTGATACTTGACAAAGTATAGAAACTCATTAAGAAGAGAAAAGCAAATCTAACAAATAGTGCTAGCATAATTGGATGTTCATGTGCAGAAAAATTAAACAGAATTCATATTCATTCTCATTATATTAGCAAAATAACACAAGATAGATCAAATATCTAAATATAAAACATAAAAATATAAACGAACATAAAAGAAAAATAAGAAAAAATGTAAACTCCATGATTTATGGCTTAAAAGAACTATCCACATAAAAGAAAGTGCACAAATAGCACAAGACAAACTAGATAAGAGTAATTGCGACGTCCTGTTATCGGTATCCTGGGTAGCGCTTCTCCAGGACTAGACCCATCAAGGTGAGCAATTCTCTGTGGCTGATGAGAACGAAGCCCAAAGGGGTCCGCTTTGCGTGGTACTAGAGGACACGGTCTCTTCCCTTGCAGCCCCTCGCGGAGCGCGCTCGCTCCTCGCCTTTCTCGCTTTCGGGAAATTTTCAGAAAGCCACAAT
>NW_006400292.1:136863-137729 GCF_000299155.1 Elephantulus edwardii
CTTTATTTCAGGCTTTTCAAATAACTTGCTCATCTTGATGTTTGTGATTATTATCTGGTTTACTAATAAAAATTTATCAGACATGAAAAAAAAAAGACAAACTAGATAAGTGATATCTTCTAAAATTTAAATATCTATGCATATATAAGCATTTCATCAGAAGAATAAAAAAGAATTTAGAGACTGGGGGAAATTCTGACTGCAAAGAATAATCTCCAAAATATGTAGAAAGTGATTTGTAGAGAGAGACTGCTTACACTAGTTAACCGTTTTTGTTAGGTGCCATTGAGTTGACTTTCACTCATAATTACTCTATGTTCACAAGAATGAGAAACCCTGCCCTATACCATCCTCACAATATCTATTTTGCTTATAGCCACTAAATGAGAAATGAGATTACACTAAATGTAAAATGAGATTGTTGTCGTTGTTATGTGCCGTCGAGTCGTTTGCGACTCATAGCGACCCTATGCACAACAGCCCTAAACCCTGCTCTATCCTGCACCAACCGCACTGCCCCTGACACGCCCATCCCGAATATCCCAGTCACCAAATCAATCCATCTCATAGAGGGTCTTCCCCTCCTGTGCTGCCCCTATACCCCCCCAAGCATGATGTCCCTCTCCAAGGACCCATCCCTCTTGGCAACATGTCCAATGTATGTCAGATGAAGCCCCAGAATTCTTGCCTCCAAGGAGTAGCTTGATTTAATCCTCTCCAAGATGAATCTGTTTGTTTTCCTGGCAGTCCATGGTACATTCGGTACTCTTCTCCAGCACCACAGTTCAAAGGTATCAACTCTCCTTCTGTCCTCCCTAGTCATTGTCCAACTCTCTGATGCATAACAAGCGATTGCAAAGACCATG
>NW_006400292.1:137949-139157 GCF_000299155.1 Elephantulus edwardii
TTAATAGATCTTCCACCAATCCTGATGCCACAATTCTCCTCATAGAGCCCAGCCTCTCGGATAATCTGCTCTGCATACATGTTGAAAAGGTATGGAGATAGGATGCATCCCTGGCATACACCCTTCCCAATTTTGAACCATGCCATGTTACCCTGCTCTGTTCTGACTACTGACTCTTGGTCCAAGTATAGGTTTCGCATTAGCACAATTAAATGTTCTGGGATTCGCATTCTTCTCAGAGTCAGTCACAGTTTGTGATGATCCACACAGTCAAATGCCTTTGCATAATCAATGAAACACAGATAGACATTCTTCTGGTGGGAAGAGGTGCTGGGGACTCGGAGAATGTGCTCCTAGACAGAGGGAAGCCTGGAAGGTACACACTGGTGGAAGTCACCTCAGATAATAGTGAAGAGGCATCTTACAGGTACACAGGAAAATGAGATTACACCACTATTAATCCATCTCAAAGAAGTCTTCCTCTTTTTCCATGACCTTCTACTTTACTAAGCATGATGTCTTTATTCAGAGACTGGCCCTTCCTGATAACATGCCCAAAGAATATAATAAAAAGCTTAGCTCCAGGTGTCTTCTGTCTTTGAATGATTCTGGAAAAGATCTGCATTGCTAACTATGCCAGAATGTGAACTGTGACATGAAAACGTCTTTCCCCCTCACATCCTCCACCATGCCTTCCAGTGATCAAAAATGAGATTACCCACTGTCTATGGAAGATCCTGTGTCAGTTCACATCTATTAGGTTTGCTCAGACTGTCATGGCCACCCACTACAATGCATCACAAGCAGATGAAGCCACATGGCAGTAGTCCTGGGGTGACATGTTGTGTTCTTGCAGACACAAGGCATACTCCATTGAAATGCCATTGTAGGAGCTGCACCTACAGATGGACTGCAGGCCATGCTCCTGTTCCACTCATCAGACCTGATAATACTGCTGCTGAAGTACCAAGGCAATCTTGCAGCACTTTTCTTAGAGTTTTTTTTAAATTAAATTTTATTACTTTTAATGAACATTTACAGAGATTTGGGGTTTTCATTCATTCATTGTTGCACTGTTTTTTCCACCCTCCTCCCCAGTTCATTCTTCTTCCCCACCCCATGTCTGTTTTAATTGTCCCATTGCCACAGTGCTTGTCAAAGCCAGTTCTGATTAATCTCCTTTGTCAGTGTGTCCCTTGCCATTCCCT
>NW_006400292.1:139952-147514 GCF_000299155.1 Elephantulus edwardii
CATAATATTCTCCAGAGTCAACCATTTTGAGTAATATTGCATGAGTTCCTTGTTTTTTAATGCAGCATAGTATTCCATTGTGCGAATATACCACATATTTGTTTGCTAATTTGTTTTTGGCTCTTTTCTTTTTTTTATTTCCTCCTCAATTTTTAAGCTTATTTGCTTTTTTCCTTTATTTTTACCAATTTCTGTTTTCTTATCCTCTCCCCACATGTTTTTCTTCCATATTTAACTGGAGGTAGATAATTGTTTCCAGGCTTGATCTAACAGGTCAGTGCCATCACTCACTATTGTACCAACATGCCATTGACAGTGGTGATCAACACCTGCTCACACCACCTAGAGCTGCATAACCAGTACACAGAGATTGTACTCACATCTTTACCAGTAGCTCTACCCTCTTGAAAGAAGGAAGTGTCCCTGTGATGCCAAGCTAATGAACAAAGAATAGCTATTCCCCACAGATTCTCCATAAGGTCATGTTGTTAAGTGTCATTTATGTCAGAAACTTGCTTTATTTTATGACATTTTTATATTCACTGTCATTCTCAAGCCCATTGTGGGCAGTCATTGTGTCAATCTATGTCTTTTCATTTTCAGATCCTATCTTTCCCAGTACATTGTCTTTTTCCAAAGTATGGGAGAGTTGCACCTCCTCCAAGACAATACATTTGTTCTTTTGGCAGTTCATGGCATATTGAGTATGTTTTGTCAACATCACACTTTAAAAACCTGGATTCGTCTTTGATATTCTTTATTCATTGTCCAACATTCAGATGCATAGGAAACAACTGAAAATATCACGGAAGGATTTGGTGCATCTTAGTTTTAGAATTGATATCCTTACTCTTTTTTCCCCATTATTGTTGCCTTTTTAAAAAAATATTTTATTAATCTTAATGAACAATTACAGAGATGTTGGCTTTCCATTCATTCATTGTTGCACTTTCCCCCCCCCATCCGCCACGCCCTCCCCCCCAATTTGCTCCTCTCTTCGAAAAACAAAAGATAAACTTCTTCATTGGTATACAATCCTCCTGCCTCCCGCCCCCCTCCCCTTGCCCCGAATGCACTCCACTATGCAACCTTAATTCCGGACTCCTGTGATAACCATAATACCCTATCATATATCGTTTTTAAACTGTTCTCTCCCTCATCTGTTCCAATGCAGTATACATAATTTATCCAGTTTCTCAGTCTTACCCCAACCCTGATGTCAGTCCCATTTTACAACAATGGCACTATGCAGTATTTGTCCTTTTGTGACTGAGATATTTCACTCAGCATAATGTCTTCCAGGGTCACCATTTTGAATAATATTGCATGAGTTCCTTGTTTTCCAATGTAGCATAGTATTGCATTGTGTGAATATATCACAGCTTCTCTATCCATTTGTTTGTTGTTGGGCACTTAGGTTGTTTCCAACTCCTTGCTATTGTGAACAAAGCCGCTATAAACATGTGTGTGCATATATCTGCTTGGATGGCAGTTTTGGTCTCTTTAGGGTGTATAGTTTCAAAAGTTCTTAATAGCAGATTTTCCCAATGCAATATGTCTTTTGATTTCTTATCTGCTGCTACCATTGGGGTTTCAAGTGTGGATCCAAGTAAAATAAAATCATTGATGATTTCAATCATTTCTCCATTGGTCCACTAGAGGTTTTTCATTTTTTTGATGTTGAGATGGTAAAGATGTAATCTATATCAAAGACTGTAGTCCTTCATCTTTCGCAGTAAGTGCTTCAAATCTTCCTCACTTTTTGGGAAGATTGTGTCATTTGCAGATGGCAGAATGTAGATGAATCACCCTTCAATCCTGATGCCATATTCTTTTTCATATAGTCCACCTTCCCAATTATTTTCTCAACATATAGGTTGACTAAATGTGGAAGGAAGGATTAAGGGAATTGATAGAATATGACTTGAGGAGTTTCAACAAACAGATACAGACCTGGACACTATCCCTTATTAAAAGGAAAAAAAATTAAAGGAATTGACTAACCTAGCTGCCTAAATAGAAAAGATGTATATTTATTTCCATTTCTAAAAAAAAAAAAAAAAGGTGATGCATATTTATTTATTTCCATTTCTTAAAAAAATGTGATCTAACAGAATGTGGAAATAGCTGAATAATATGACTAATATTACATACAAGTAAAAGTCTTGCTTAAGTGTCTTCAAAAATAGCTGGAGTAGTACAATGCTGAGAAGTTGTGTTGTGTACCATAGAGTTGGAACCAACCCATAGCTGACCCTGGGTTTTCAGAAGCAGTTAATCACATGGGAGGAAACTCCATATCCTGCGGAGCAGCTGGTGGCCTCAAATCACATGCTTTTAGGATTGCAGCACAGCTTCTTGCAACAAGGCCACCAGAGCGGAGACCTGCCGGAAAGTCAAGCTGGATTTAAAAGTCACAGAATTACTTCAGCAGCCCTAGATCCTGCTAATGTCAGACACATCTTCACTGAAAGCAGAGATTACATGAAAGTTTTTTTTTCACTTGTGTGTTTTAATGACTATGCAAAGTCATTTGACTGTATGACTCGTAATAAAGTATGGCTCACATTGAGAAGAATGGGAATCTCAAACTGTGCTTATGCAAAACTGACACATAGACAAGAAGAAGTTATCTGAACAGAACAGAACAGAACAAGGGAACATCACATAGTTTAAAAACAGGAAAAGTGTGCGTCAGAGTTGTATCCTTTCTCAATAAAGATTTATCAAACACAAAATCAATAGCAATTAAGAAAATCTAATAGCAAAAAAAAATAATTCAGTACAGAAAAATATATGAAAAAATCATCAACATTACAACATAAAAATCACAAAAGAAGGAAAATAATAAATCAATCTCTATATATACATGAATTAAACATACCAATCAATAGAAAAACAATGTATGAAAGAAACAAGGCCCATCAATAAACTACTTTGAAAGACTCATTTTAGACACAAAACTTATAATGATTTAAAAACCAATATACTGACGCCCCCAAAAGAGCACACTTAGTTAGCAATATGACTTTCTGATAAATTGCCCTTCAAGGCAGAAAAACAGAATATTGATTAAAGAGGTAATCTAGTAAGAGCGCCTAGCAAACGCCTAAGCATGGAGTTAAGCTTAGCCCAATATTCACAAGAATCAGTGAACCGAAAAGAATTTGTTGACACTGAAATATTTCATGAAGTATCATATCATCTGGAAACTAAGGTGAACCTGATTTGGGCTATAGTCTTCACAATTGCGTTATGCAACAGAAAGCTGGACAGTAACTCGGGATGATAGAAAGAGAATTGATGCTTTTGAACTGTGGTGCTGGAGAAGAGCGTTGAATATACTGTGGACTGCTAGAACAGGTTTGTCCTGGAGAGGGTGAAGCGGGGCTGCTCCTTGGAGGCAAGGATTCTGAAGCTTCATCTGACATACTTTGGGCATGTTGCAAGAAGTGATCAGTCCAGGAGAGGGACATCATATTTGGGAGAGTGGAGGGACTGCATAGGAGAGGAAGACCCTTGATGAGATGGATTGATTCAGGGATTGGGGGAGTGGGAGTAGGTGTGTCGGAGACAATAAGGTTGGCACAAGATAGAGCAGGGTTTAGGGCTGTTGTATATAGAGTCGCAATGAATCGCAAGCAACTCAATGGCACATAACAACAACAAAAACAATAACCATATCATCAAAAGCCAACAGTAAAGAAGGGAAAAGTCTGAGCTTCAGTGAAGGCACTGGCAAAAAATAAGGCCTCAAAATAGATGGGATAACAACTGGCATGTTTGAAACGACATTTCAAATGACAGGTGCAGCTGAGACATGCTCACCAGTCTATGCTAAAGAATTTGGAGGAGAGCTGCTTGGTCAAATGACTGGAAGAGATCCATGTTTCTTCTCATTCCCAAGAAAAAAGAGCCAATAGAACTTGGAAATTATCAAACAATATAATTAATATCACATACAAGTAAAATATTGCTGAAGATAATTTAAAAAGAACTAGAGACTTCTCAAGAGATGCACACTGATCAGGGGAATACCAGTGCTCTGCTGCAAGACACCAAGGCCTGAGCAGCACAGTTGACCCAGGAGCATCTTCAAGCCTCCACTTCACCTGCATCTGCTAAAGCTGTAGTTCAGCTCAGGTGCACTCACAGCCTGACCACAACAGAACCACTGCCTGCCAGGTTGAGGGGCCACAGGTTCAGAGTGGCCCAAACCACAATCACCCCCAAGGAACTAAACAGCTGCACAGACTCCCTGGAGACACTGCTGCCCCACTACTTGGAGATCACCCAGCTGCCATTCCCACTGTGCAGCACCAGAAGCACCAATATCACAGGAACTTTGAGTGAAACACTCCTGTCTAGCTACACCAGCTGGGATCACTTAAGCTCAAGTGGAAGGGGACAGGCCAGGTGGAACTGGGCCCATATGTGATTTTCTGGAAGAAAACAGACCTCTTTTTCTTCCATTCTGATACTTTGGGTAAAACAGTGTTTTTGTCCTTGGCCTCAGGTCAAGAAGGAGACACATATGTATAGGTCCTTCATGAAATATTGTCATACTCTGGGTCACTATATAGTTACAGTAACCTAATATCTATTAAGAAAAAACTCACATAATGTCAAGAAAGCCGTTTGCCACAGTCACCATGAAAAAAACAAAATAACTTTTCTCCCAGAAAAACAGACCCAATGACTATCCCATGTAGAGCAAACCTGAAAAAATATGTTGAGGTGGAGTTATTTGAACTACAGAAGAAGATGCAAATTATGGAAGAAACATTAATAGAGCAAACACCCAGAGAAAACAATCCAGGAGAAATGTACTGATGAGGAGCAACCTGAAGAGCTATGAAAGAAAAGACAAAAGACTGAAGAATGAATAGATTGTATAGATAAAGAGGTACATGAACTTAAAAAATAATCACAGGACAGAGAGCGTACAGCATCACCTTACTGGAAATAACAAAAAAAGCATGAAAATGTAATCCAGAATATTGATATCAAAATGGCAGAAGTGTCCAACATTTAGCTCGCTAAATGCTGAGTAAGTTCTTCTCTTTTTATTTTCTGACTCCAAGCTTTTTGTACAATTCATTTTAATATTTTGCTTTATCTTCTCCAACTGCCCTGTGAAATCTTCTGTTCAGCTCTTTATTCCTGCATCTGTTCCTTTCATTTTGGCTTCTTGATGCTCTAATGAAATTCTGAGTGTCTTCTGTCATCCATTTTGGTGTTTGTTTTTCTCCTCTATCTTTCTAATGATCTATTTCTGTCTTCATGGATGATAAATCTGATGTCCTTTCATAGTACAGCTGGTTTTGATCGTTGGTGTTCAATGTTTCAATCTGTTTTTGAGATGATTCTGAAATTCATCTGGGATAGACTCAATATATTCGTTCCTGTGGACTAATTTTAATTTTCTTCAGCTTCAACTTAAACTGGACAAGGAGTAATTGATGGTTTGTTCCACAAGTGGCACCTGGTCTGGTTTTGATTATAGGTAATGCACTTCTCCAACAATTCTTTCCACAAATATAGTCATTATGATTCCTGTGCAATCCTTCAAGTGAGGGTCATATGTAAAGTCATCATTTGTGTGGGGTTTTGTTAGTTTTTTAAATTTTTATTTTAAACTGATTTATTTACAAAGTTCATATACATTGTCTTCACACTGGATCTTTCCCATTTCCTTGACTCACACCCCCTGCCACCAATCAAATTGTGCAATCCTATGTTTTTTGCCTCTGCTTCCACCCCGTGTGTGTGTGTGTGTGTGTGTGTGTGTGTGTGTGTGTGTGTGTGAAAAGATATTTGCTATGAAGAAATCACTGAGTGTACAAAATTCAATCATTTGATTTCTGGCCTAATTTCTACAACCAAGTCCATACTTTCCAACTACTATTCCTTCCCCATTATTTCTATCTTTTGTGTTCTAGTTACCGATAGTTATTAGTGTACCTTTAGATCATTTTGGTCAATTTCAGAGTGCAAAAGTTGGCATAAACCCTCAATATCCCCCAATTTAGCTTCAGTTATTGGCGCATAATTTGAGCAATAGTGGTTTTAACAAGTCTCACTAGTATGTGTGTGGATTTCATTGCCAAAAAATAAGGCCCTAGAATGTGGATCATCCACCTAACGTGGGTGAGGCATGTAATGAGTCACACAAGCTGCTCCGATGCAAGACGCTAGGCCTGTGTGGTATGGCCAAGCCCGGGAACCTCTTCCACTTCCCTGGTGTTGGCTAAAGACTATGTCCAGCCCAGGCACACTGGCCAGCAAAAAGCCACTGCCTGCCAGGGAGAGGGGCTGCAGTTCCAGTGTGGCCCAGACCACTGCCCCACTGCCTGGAGACCCTGCTGCCTGACCTCCTAAAGACTGCCCTTTTGCAGCCCCGCTGTCCTGTGCCAGAAGCACCAATATCATAGGTACTTTTGGTTAAACACTAGCTACATCATGAGGGATTCCTTAAGTTCAAGCTGAAAAGCCGAGGTAGAGCCACAATTTCTGGAGGGTAACACTCATCCTGCTTCAGATGGTGTTCCCCAAGAGGGATCGCAAATATACAGGTCCTTAACAAAACACTGTGCTTATGATACCCTGGATCATACAGTTACAACAACCTAAGAAAATACTCACATAATGTCAAGAAAGCAGCAGTCAGCCTCAGTCATCATGAAAAAACAAAATAGCCTTTCTCCCAAAAAATCAGACCCAGTAAATTATAGAAAGAACCAGAAGAAATATGTTGATGTGGAGTTATTTGAACAGCTATAGAAGAAAATGAAAATGATGGGGAAAACAATGGAAACCATTAAGAGAGCAAATATTCTAGAGACAGTGATCCAGAAGATATATATTGATGAGGGGAAATTTGAACAGCTATGGAAGAAACTGCAAGAGCTGGGAAAAACTTTTATAGTAAGGATAAAGAGGTACAGAAACTTAAAACATCATCACAAGAAAGAAAGGATACTGTGATGGAAATAACAAAAAAGCATGAAAAATGCAATCCAGAATATTAAGACAAAAATGGCATAAGTGTCCTACCAGCACACTGGTAGGACAAAATAAAGTAGAACCAAAGAGATAGAATAGAGATAAAGGGAGCTGGAAGACAAGAGCCTTACTGGAAATATACGAGAAGAAAAATCAGAAAGGAGACATAAAGAAAATGAAGTACCACAACAAGATAAAGGTAAATAATCCAACTGAAAAATGGGCACAGGATATGAACAGACACTTCGCCAGAGAAGACATTCAGATGGCTAATAAGTACATGAAGAAATGTTCAAAATCCCTGGCTCTAAGAGAGAGGCAAATCAAAAAACTATGAGATATCATCACACCCCAGTCAGAATAGCAAAATTTAACAGAACAGCAAGCAACAAATACTGGTGAGGTTGTGGAGAAAGTGGAATCCTTATTCACTGTTGGTGGACGTGTATAATGGTGCAATCACTGTGGAAGGTGGAATAGCGCTTTCTAAAAAAGTTGCAAATAGAGATACCATTTGACCCAGCAATTCCACTACTGGGAATATATCCCAAAGAGAC
>NW_006400292.1:148643-150427 GCF_000299155.1 Elephantulus edwardii
TATGCTGAGTGAAATATCTCAGTCAAAAAAGGACAAATACTGCATGGTGCCACTGTTGTAAAACAGGACTGACCTTGGGGTTGGGGGAAGACTGAGAAAGATGGGTTCAATAATGTGTACTGCATTGAAACAGATGAGGAAGAAAACTGTTAAAAAGGGATATGTGATTAGGTATTTTTGTAATGATGGGAGTCTAGAGCAAAGGCTGCATAGTGGAGTGGACCTGGGGGGAGGGATGGTAAAACAATGAAAGAATTTTTCTTTACATTTCCAAGAGGGCAGTGTACTCGGGGGACATTTGGGAGGGGAGAAAAGTGAAACAATATATGTATGGAAATTCAAAAGAAAGAAAATGAAGAAAACATTAGAATTATATGGGATGATATCAAAAGAAGCAACATATATATGATCGGAATTCTAAAACATGAGAATGACAAGGAAGTCACTGAGAAAATTGTCAAAGAAGTACTAGAACATTTCCCAGATATTTTGAAGAATTAAGAAATCCACATTCAAGAAGCACAGTGAACACTAAACAAACTAGACCCCAAGAGAAAAATATCAAGACATATCATAGTCAAATTCTCCATAAGAATAGAATATGAAATGCAGTGCAGAAAATGAAAGAGCCACCCACAAAGGAGAACAATTAGATTAAGTTCTGATTTCTTAGTAGAAACCATTCAAGCTATAAGACAATAGGATAGCATAGACAGAAAGGTGAAAGAAAACAATTGCCATCAAAGGCTCTATACCCAGCAAAGTTCTCCATCAAATAAAAAGGAGAAATTAGATCTTCTGCAGAAAAGAAGGGGCTTAAGGAATTTGTAAAAATAAGACCAAAACTTCAAGAAATTTTAAAATTTTAAATTTTAAGTGAACTCCTTCATATGCAGATGCCAAAGGAAAGTGGTTGGATGATAGTAACTATAAACAACGGAAAAATAAACACAACAAAATGGCCTGACAATAATCCCACTTCTGTGAACTGATTAAGTGTATCAATCAAGAGGAAAAAAGTAGCAGAATGGATTAAAAAAAAAAGCCTTTTTAAAGAAACAAAAAATATAAAAAAAGAAAAACAACAAATGACTTTTAAAAAAGAAGGTATGTAAATATATATGTTGTTATTATATTGTTAAGTGCTGTCACTCATAGTGAACCTATGAACAAAAGATCTGAACACTGGTATAACTTTCATCATTTCTCCACATTCATAAAGTTTCCTGAGGCAAGCCCTTTCAGAAGTGGATGTCACTCCTACGTCAAAGCTTGTTTTAATCAGGGAGCTCCACAAAACAATGTCCACCATGGGTAACCATTATCCCGTTTGACACATCAGTGTCACAGTGTTATGTGTCACAGAAACTATGGATTACCTATGTACAGCAAATGGGCAAACCAGTGCTATACCAATTAGAAGAATGTTTGACCAAGAACAATTAAAACCAGTCCTGAGAAACACAGATTAAAATCACCCACCTTTGGCTTGGTAACATCACTTTCTGTCCACTAGGCTCACTGAGCTTTCTCTATGTTGTTGTTGTCAAGTTGTAGACAACTCATAGCTACCCTATGAACAAAAGACCTGAACATTTGTATAACTTTGTTTGTTTCTCCAAGTTCATAGGGTTTCCAGAAGCAAGCTATTTCAGAAGTGGTTGCCACTCCTGCTTCCAAGCTTGTTTAAATCAGGGAGCCCCACCAAACACTGTCCACCATGGGTAACCATTATCTCATTTGACACATCAGTGTCACAGTGTTCAGCATCACAGCAATCACAA
>NW_006400292.1:150780-153357 GCF_000299155.1 Elephantulus edwardii
GATGCTGCCAATTGGTCCAGTGGTGAGAATCTTTGTCTTCTTGACATTGAGCCTCAATCCATATTGTAGGCTGCAGTCCTTGACACTCTGCATAAAAAAAATAATAATTCACCATGACCAAGTGGAATTCATAACAGGTATGCAAGGATGGTTCAACATAAGGGGAAAAAAAATCAAAGTAATGCATCAAATTAACAAAACAAAGAAAAAGAACCACATGATCCTATCAACTGATGCAGAAAAGGCCTTTGACAAAATCCAACACCGATACCTGATTGAAACACTCAAAAAAATAGGATTAGATGGGAATTTCTTCAACATAGTAAAAAGTATACACGCAAACCTGAGAGCCAACATTGTACTCACTGGAGAGAGATTAAAGGCATTCCCCTTGAGAACAGACACTAGGAAAGGATGCCCACTATCAGCTCTCCTATTCAATATTGTATTGGAAGTCTTAACAATAGCAATAAGGTAAGATAAGGAAATAAGATGTATCCAAATTGGCAAGGAGAAAGTAAAATTCTTTTTCTATGTAGATGATATGATAGTTTACTTAGGAAACTCTAAAGACTCAGCAAGGAAACTATTGGACATAGTTGACCAATTCAGCAAAGTAGCAGGATACAAGATCAACATACAAAAAAACTTATTTGGATTTCTCTATAGTACAAAGAGAATATATAACTAGAGCTGAGAAAAGAATACCCTTCACAATAGCTAATCACAGGATTAAACACTTGGGGGGAGTAAATCTAACCAGAAACACAAATGATTTATTCAAAGAAAACTACAAAACATTACTACAAGAAACAAAAAGAGACCTGGAGAAATAGATGAATATACCTTGCTCTTGGATCAGAAGACTCAATATTGTGAAAATGACAATACTACCAAAGCCAATTTACACGTTCAGTGCAATCCTAGTACAAATACCAATTCTATTCTTCAACAAGATGGAAAACACAATCTCCAATTTCTTTTGGAATGGAAAGAGGCCCAGAATAAGCAAAGCACTCCTTAAAAAGAGAAACAAGGTAGGAGGCATCTCACTCCCTGATTTCAAATTCTACTACACTGTCGTGGTAGTAGAGTTGAGAATCCAGAAATCAGCCCATCTGCTTATGGTCAACCGATTTTTGACAAAGAGATGAATTCAGTTACGTGGGTAAATGACAGGCTTTTAAAGAAATGGTGCTGGCAAAATTGGAAAACTATCTGCAGAAAACACAAACAAGATCCACACCTCACTCCATACACAAAAACCAATTCAAAGTAGATTATGGACCTAGGACTAAAACCAAGGACTATAAACTTCATTAAAGAGAAGCTTGAAAGAATTCTAGAAGTCCTGATCCACAACATTAACAGGCTTCCAAGCATCCTGGAAAATCTACAACCAGGAGAGGATAAAATCGATGAATGTGACCTTCTAAGAATCAAATCTCTATGCACATCCAAAAACTTCTCCAACAGGGTTAAAAGGGAAGCCAAAGATTGGGAAGAAATATTTGGTAATGACATGTCAGACAAGAGACTTATATCTAGAATTTATAACATACTTGAGCACCACAACAAGAAAAAGGTAAATAATCCAATTGAAAAATGGGCACAGGATATGAACAGACACTTCACCAAAGAAGACATTTAGATGGCCAACAAGCACTTGGAGAAATGTTCAAAATCCTTAGCTCTAAGAGAGATGCAAATCAAAACAACTATGAGATATCATCTCACCCCAGTAAGAACAGCAAAATTTAACAGAACAGCAAGCTACAAATGCTGGCGAGGTTGCGGAGAACTAGACCCTTACAACTGTTGGTGGGAATGTAAAATGATGCGACCACTATGGAAGGCTGTATGGAGCTTTTTCAAAAAATTGCAAAGAGAAATACCGTTTGACCCAGCATTTCCACTACTGGGAATTAACCCTGAAGAAATCATAACTGTCATCCATGCACATATATGCACACCCGTGTTTATTGCAGCTTTGTTAGCAATAGCAAAGAGCTGGAAACAACCCAAGTGCGTTGTACATCAAAAAAGGAATAGATAGAGAATCTCTGGTATATTCACACAATGAAATATTATGCAGCATTGAAAAACAAGGGACTTGTGAAGTATTATGCAAAATGGATGACCCTGGAGAACATTATGCTGAGTGCAATATCTCAGTCACAAAAGGACATATATTACATAGGGCCACAGTTGTAAAATGGACTGACATCAGGGTTGAGGGAAGACAGAAAAGGAAGGGAGCACTGATGTATATTGCATTGAAACAAATGAGGGAGAGAACTGTTTAAAAGGGACATATGAATGGGTATTCTTGTCATTATAGAAGTCCCGAGTTAAGGCTGCATAGTAGAGTGGACTTGGAGAAAGGGACTGCATAAAAATGAAAGAGTTTTTCTCTTTCGGCTTTCGGCTCGAGGAGGCCTCGGTGCAACTTTCTTCGGTCGTCCCGCATCCGGGTTCATCCGACACCAGCCGCCTCCGCCATGCCGCCCAAGTTCGACCCCAACGAGATTAAAGTCGTGTACCTGAGGTGTACCGGTGGGGAAGTCGGTGCCACTT
>NW_006400292.1:153457-157715 GCF_000299155.1 Elephantulus edwardii
CCTTGACCTTCTGCAGCAAGCGCTTCAGCTCCTCCTCAGTTTCAGCAAGCAGGATTGTGTCATCCACATAACGCAGGTTGTTGATGACTGTTCCACCAATCCTGATGCCACATTACTCTCGTACAGTCAGTTGGCCAAGTGGTCTTCCTCCAGATTTCTTGGAATAACATGCTGAGCACATCTAGGGCAGCATCTATTAGTTAAAATATGTCAATTTGTGTATTATCAATTCCTGGGGCCTTATTTTTTGTCAATTCTTTCAAAGCAATTTGAGCTTCTTTATCACCACAGGTTCTTGCTCGTATGTTATTTCATTAAATTCTTCTATGTCCGCCAATTTCTTTTCTTATAATGACTCTGTATACTCTTTCTGTCTTCTTTTAATACTTCCTGGATCATTTAATATTGTGCCTAAAGTATCCTTAAGGATTGAAAGTTGAGGCTTGAATTTTTTCTTCAGTTCCTTGTGCTTAAGAAATGCTGATTGAGTTTGGCGCCTTTGTGCTCTGTGCACATGTCATTTTAACTAATAGATGCTGCCCTAGATGTGCTCAGCATGTTATGCCAAGAAATCTGGAGGAAAACCACTTGGCCAACTGACTGGAAGAGATCCGTTCCAAAAAAAGGTGATCCAACAGAGTGTGGAAATTATTGAACAATATCATTAATATCACATACAAGCAAGATTCTACTGAAGATTATCCAAAAAACAACTGGAGTAGCACATCAACAGAGAATTAGAAGAAGTGAAGGCTGGGTTTAGAAGGGGTCATGGTATTAGGGATATTGTAGTTAATGTTAGATGGAACTTGGATGAAATCAGGGAGTACCAGAGGAATGTCTATCTGTGTTTCATTGATTATGCAAAGGCATTTGACTGTGTGGATCACAAAAAACTGTGTCTAACTCTGAGAAGAATGGAAACCCCAGAACACTTAATCGTGCTAATGTGAAATCTATAATTGGACCAGGAGACAGTCATCAGAACAGAGCAAGAAAACACTGCATGGTTCAAAATTGGAAAGGGTATATGCCAGGGATGTGTCCTATCCCCATACCTTTTCAATCTATATGCGGAACAGATTATCCAGGAGGCTGGGCTCTATGAGAAGAAATGTGGCATCAGTATTGGAGGAAGACTCATGAACAGTCTATGTTATGCAGATGATACAACCCTGCTTGCTGAAACTGAAGAGGACCTGAAGCACTTCCTGTGAAAGGTCAGGGACTGCAGCCTTCAGTAGGATTGAGGCTCAATATCAAGAAAACAAAGATTCTTACCACTGGGCTGATTTGCAGCATCATGATGGATGGTGAAGAGATTGAGATTGTTCACAGCTTTAGTTTGCTTGGCTCCACAATCAACACTCTAGGCCCCAACAGTCAGGAAATTAAAAAATGCATTGTGATGTGAAAGTCCGTGGTTAGAGACCTCTCTTAAGTACTGAAGAATGATTTTTGTCTGGAGACTAAGATGTGCCTGATACAGGCCATGGCCTTTGCAAACACGTCCTATGCATCAGAGAGCTGGACAATGACTGGGGATGGTAGAAGGAGAATTGATGCCTTTGAGCTGTGGTGTTGGAGAAGAGTATAGAATATTTTATGGACTGCTAAGAGAAAGAACAAGTTTGTCCTGGAGAAGGTGATGTCAGGCTGCTCATTGGAGAAAAGGATTCTGAAACAAGGAGGGATCAGTCCTTGGAGAGGGACATCGTACTTGGAAGGGTGGAGGGACAGTCCAGAAAAGTAAGACCCTCTATGAGATGGATTGATTCAGTGACTCGGGTAATGACTACGGATGTCTCAGAGACAATAATATTGGCAGAGGATAGAGCAGGGTTTAGGGCTGTTTTACGTAGGGTCACTAAGAGTCGCAGGTGATTCAGCGACACATAACAACAACAACTTATGCAGATGATATGATGGTGTACACCAAAAACCCCAAGGGCTAAAGAAAAGATGAAAAAAAACACAACTCTCTAGAGCTAGTAGATAAATTTAGTTGAGTGGCAGGTTAAAAGATCAACATTCACAAATTAATGAGATTTCTTTATGGTAACAAAGAGAATTCAGAAAAGGAAACCAAGAAATCAATACCAATCACTAATTGAGATACTTGAGAATAACCTTAACTAGAGACACAAAAGCCCTGTACAAAGAAAGCTACATAAAGTCCTGTAAAATACGGTAAAACACCTAAATAATGGAAAAATATTCCTTAATCATGGATAGGAAGACTGAATATAGTGAAAATAAAAATCCTACCAAAAACAATCTACATGCTCCATGCAATACCAATATAGATATCAAATTCATTTTTCAAAGAGATCAAAAGGGAAATTTTCAAGTTTATTTGGATTGGCAAGAGACCCCCAAATGAGCAAAGCACTTCTGTAAAACGAAAATAAGTGGGAGGCAGCTATGACTCCCTGACCTTTGGTTACACAGTAGTAGTAATCAAAACAAGATGGTACTGGTACAATGACAGGCACATAGACCAATGGAACAGAATTGAGAACTCAAACATGGACTTATCTATCTATGGTCAACTGATATTTGACAAGGAAATAAAAAAGTATCAAATGGAGAAATGACACCTCTTGAAAAAAATGATGCTGGCAAAACTGGAATGCTTTCTGTAGAAAACTGAAACAGAATCCACATTTGATACTATAAACAAAAAATCAACTCAAAGTGGATTGGAGACCTGGGATTAAATTCCAAAACCCTAAAATTCATAAGAGACAAACTGTGATAAAGCTTAGACAGCAATTCTGTGGTAGAAAGAGAGTGCCAAATACATGCAGAAACACAAAATCTCGAGAGGTTAAAATGATGAATGGAACCTTTAAAAGATTAAATCCCTGTGTGCATAAAAAAATATTTTCAGCAGAATGAAAAAAAGCGTGCTGACTGGGGGAAAATTTTTTACAATATCAGTTTAGATAAGGCTTTCATATCTAAAGTTACAGAATCTTACAGGGCTTCCACAAGAAAAAGAATGATAATCAAATTACAAAACGGGCAAAAGACATGAAAAGAGTTTTCACAGATGACCATCAGACATATGAAGAAATGCTCAGAATCACTGGAAATAAGAGAGATGCAAATCAAAACCACAGTGAGGTATCATCTCACTCCAGTAACAGTGCTAAAGTTTAACAGGGCAGCAAGTAATTAATGTTGGGGAGAATGTGGAGAGATAGGAACACTCATACGCTGGTGGGATTTTAAAATGGTACAACCACTCTAGAAGGCAGTTTGGCATTTCTTCAAAAAGCTGAACATAGAAATTCCATATGACCCAGTGATACTATTCTGTGCAATATACCTCAGCAAAATTAGAACTGAGGCACAAATGGAGATTTGTACATCAATGTATAGCAGCATTATTCACCATTGCAATGACATGGAAATAACCCAAATACCCAACCACGATTGAATGGATTGAGAAATTATTGTGCATTCACACGATGGAACACATCATGCAGGAGCTATGATTTTGAAAATCATTATCTAACTTGGGAGGCACTGGAGAGTATTATGCTGAGTGAAATATATCAGTCTCATAAGGACAAATACTGCATGAGACCATTATTGTAGAAATAGAAAAATAGCTAGTAAAATGCATATGAGGATCCCAGGGGTGAAGGTGGAAAGCAGAGGGATGAGGATGGATGGGGAGAGGGGAGGCAGTTAATCATAGGGATGCACAATTTGATGAGTTGAGGGAGGAGTGATTAAAGGAAATGGAAAAGATCTGATGTGAAAAACAATATATATAAACTTTGTAAGTAAACCAGCATAAAATGGGGAAAAAATATTAAAAAAGAAATAAGACCCCAGGAATCAATGGAATGCCAACATTTATGTTTCAACTAACTGATGCAGCACTGGATGTGCTCATCAGTCTATACTATGTGCTCATCAGTCTATACTAAGAAATTTGGAGAACAGTTACCTGGCCAACTGATTGGGAGACATCTATATTTGTCCCTATTTCCAAGATGTTGTTGTTATGTGCCGTCGAGTCATTTGCGACTCATAGCGACCCTATGTACAACAGCCCTAAACCGTGGTCTATCCCATGCCAATCTCATTGCCTCTTACACACCCATCCCGATTACCCCAGTCACTGAATCAATCCACCTCATAGAGGGTCTTCCCATCCTGTGCTGTCCCTCTACTCTACCCAGCATGATATCCCTCTCTAAAGACCTGTCTCTCCTTACAACATGTCCAAAGTATGTCAGAC
>NW_006400292.1:168528-174070 GCF_000299155.1 Elephantulus edwardii
TTTTTTTTATTGGTTTGCATACAATAATTTATTTACATTGTGTTTCATTCATGTGCATTGTGTTTTATACAATCTTACATTTACCTTGTGGCCTCTAGGACACCAGATCTCCCTACTAGCCTAGAGGGACAGTTTTGACCTTAGTGATAATAAGTTGTGCTGCTTACAAAAAGGTATACAATTCATATCCATCAGCTGTGCTGAGGAAGAAAAATGGGCAATCTCCCTCCACACAAGTTACTTACTGCCTCTGAAAATCTGCTCGAGACGTGGGTTGGTTCCAACTCAATGGTACACAACAACAACATCAAGTTCAAATCTTTTAATTGTGATAGTTTGCCACCATCCTGCAAATTTAGTCCTTCTTTCTATTAACATAGTAATAGAACCTCATGCCAGCATTATAAAATGTTAAGGCACAACCTCAATGGGTTGCCTATATAATCAACTCCATGAGATGTTACATGACATGGAATGACTCTTGTGTGACCTATAGAGCAGCCATCTGGAAAGGGCATGTTCTGCTACAGCCATGCTACCTACCTGGGACAGCCAGTTTTTAAGCCACAAGCCCATGTTTCTTGACCATCTGCTCATACTTTGAACAAAATCCCGGTGGCCACCATCTTGAAACTGTACATGTGCTTAATTACTTTAATCCTTCCTTTATAAGTCAAGCCTAGCTGACCCTTCTTCCTTTTTTGAATAAACATTTCTATTTCATCCTTTTGATATGTTAACTATCTTTTCTCCACGTCCAGAGTCTGAAAAAGGATCTTTAAGACATGGCCTCGTGTCACCTTTGTCCTCTGTGTCTATCTTTGCAAAGTATGTTATCTAATAAATCTTTTTATTTGCACTAAAAAGCATGGACTCTTATTTTTCTATTCTTAATTAAGAGGAGGAACCCAAGTTAAAAATGAGCTAGAGATATTTTCTTGGCAAAAACATCGATGGACAGTCCAATTACAGAAGGAGAAGAAGGAAGAAACAAGAAAGAAGAAAAAGAAGCTGATGGTGGTGGTTGTTTGGGGACAGGGTTTGTAGGACTAAAGTTCTGGCAGGGTCCAGGCTCAGAGCAGTAGATGAGCTCCTTAGGATAGGGTCATTTTTTCCGCCATTAGACTAGACCCTCATCAGAGTCAAATTTGGTGTCTCCACTGAGACTTCTGTAAAGACAGATAATATGCTTCTCCCACATGTGCTGGCTTTTGGGTTTCCTAGTGGCCTTGACAAATACCTCAAAGATTATTTTACTGAGGGGATAGCCATAACTATCCCCAGCCCTCCACAAATGCAATAAATTTTGTTGAAGAAAACAGCATGTATAAGCTGAAGAGTGTGCTTCACAAAAAAAACCCCAATCGCCATTTATGTTTGTTTTCTTAGTATGATCATTGATTTGCATGTGTGTCCCAGTTCAAATGATCAATTATAGGCTCACTATTTCTAGATAATCTGAAAACCAATTTATCTTCTTGAGTTCCTAGAAAGGAGGGTCAGTGCTTTCCCTTTGTTATCAATTGTTTCCGCTCTCAAACAACAATAATTATCTAGTGATAATTCAAGCATGATTCTAGGCCTTAAGGAGTTTCTAGTTCAGCAGGAGAGACAAGTAGACATGTCTGGTAGACATGCTGAATGCTTAGCAAGTGTTACAAGTACACTAGAACATTTCCTTTTCTGTTCCCTCTAGACTTTACATTCAGGTGGACATGTGAAAAGTAGCACAATGGTAAAAATAACAATATTCACCTAGCTTAAAGACTTTGTGGCAAAGTAGTTAAAGCTAATTATTACTAATCAAGAAGCCAGCAGTTAAAACCACCAACTGAGCTGCAGAAGAAAGTTGTGGCAGTCTGCTTCTGTAAAGATTGTTCTTATTGTTTTTATGTGTCATCAAGTCACCTATAACTCACAGTGATCCTGCCTAATCATGAGTCAATCTCACCATCTCAGAGAGACCTAATCGTATTTCTCCATTCACTGAATAAATTAATCTCATCCTGGGTCCTCCTCTCCTGCTTTGTCTCTCCACCCTATCAAGCATGTCCTTCTTCTACGATCCCTCCTGGCCAGGTGCCCAAAGGATGTGAAATGGAGCCTCAAAATCCCTGCCTCCAGGGAGCAACTTGGTTTCACCCTCTCTAGGACACACCTGTTCTCCTGGCAGTCCATGGTATGTGCAAGACTCTTCTTTAGCATCACATCTCAAGGGCATTGACCCTTCTTCTATCATCCTTAGTTATTGTTCAGTTCTCAAATGAATGGTAAGCAATTGCAAAGACCATGGCCTGTGTCAGGTGCACTTTAGTCTCCAAACTGAGCCATTGTTCTTCAGTACTCTGGAGAGGTCTCTGACAGCTGACTTTACCATTGCAAATTGTCTTCTGATTTCCTAGCTGCTGGTGCCAAGAGATTTGGTTGTGGAATTAGGTGAGCTGAAGTTGTTATAAATATCATGAAGCTGTCAATTGGCCCAGTGGTGAGAATCTTTGTTTTCTGGATGTTGAACTTCCATCCACATTGAAGACTACAATCCTTGACCTTCTTCAGCAAGCACTTCATCAGTTTTTAGCAAGCACGGTTGTGTCATCCGCATAATTTAATTGTTGATGAGTCTTCCTCCAATCCTGATGCCACATTCCTCCTCATAAAATCCATACTCTCAAATGGTCTGTTCTGCATATCGGTTGAAGAGACATGGAGACAGGACACATCCTGATGCACTACCTTCCTAAATTTGAACCATGCAGCATTTCCTGCTCTGTTCTGCTACTGCTTCCTAGTCTAAGTATAGGTTTCACATGAGCAAAATTAAGTGTTCTGGGATTCCTATTTTTCTCAAGGTTAGCTACAATTTTTGTGTGATCTACACAGTCAAATGCTTTTGCATAGTCAATGAAAACACAGATAGACACGCTTCTGGTACTCTCTGCTTTCAGCCAAGATCCATCTAATACTGGCTATCGTGTCCCTAGTACCATGGCCTCTTCTAAACCCAGACTGCACATCTTGCAGTCCTCTTTTGATGTTCCGTTCCAGTCGTTTTTGGGTAATCTTAGTGATATTGTTCAATAATTTCCAAACCCTGTCGAGTTACCTTTTTTGAAATGGGAATACATACAGATCTTTTCCAGTCAGTTGGCCAGGAGGTTGTCCTCTAGATTTCTTGGCAGAAGCTGGTGGTAAGCGTGTCCAGGGCAGTATCTGTTTGCTAAAATATGTCATTTGGTATTCCATCAATTCCTGCTCTTTGTATTTTGCTAATTCCTTCAGAGCAGTTTGAACTTCCTCATTCCTCACTATTGTCTTTTGATCACATGTTGTTTTATGAAATTCTTCTGTCAGCCAATTTTGGTGTAGTGACTCTGTGTACTCCTTCAATTTTCTTTTGATGCTTGCTGGGTCATTCAACATTCTGCCTTCAGCATCCTTAAGTATGACAACTCAAGGCTTAAACTTGTTCCTCATGTCCTTTGGTTTAAGAAATGCCAAATGAGTTCATCCCTTTTGACTTTCCAAGCTCTTTACACATTTTATTATAATGTTTTGCTTTGTCTTACCGAACTGCCCTTTGAAATCTGTTCAGTTCCTTAACTTCTTGACCTTTTCCCCTTTGCTTTGGCTTCTCAGCATTCATTCAGTCTCTTCTGACATCCGTCTTGGTCTTTTCTTCCTCCTCTCTCCTTGTAATGACCTTTTGCATTCTTCATAAATGATATTAATGATATCCTCCTACAGCTCATTTAGTCTTTTCAAGGCCTCAAACTTGTTCCTGAGATGGTCTTTAAATTCTAGTGCAATAGATTCAAGGTCAAACTTTGGTTCTTGTGGAATTGATTTGATTTTCTTTAGCTTCAGTTTGAACTTGTATATCAGTAGTTGATGGTCTGTTCCACAATCAGGACTGACCTAGTTTTCTTAGCTGATATTAAGCTACTCTAGTGATTTTCCCCCCCTCCCTGCAGATGTAGTTACACAGGAATCTATGTAGACCATCAGGTAAAGTCCATGTGTATAATCACCATTTATGTTTCTTTCAAAAGATATTTCACAATGAATAGGTCATTGCTTGTACAGAATTCTGTCATTCAATCTCTGGCCTTATTTCTGTCACCTAATCCATATTTTCTGACTACTGATCATTCTTCCCTGTAGTAAGCCATACTGCAGCCATTTTATGCAAGTAGCCATTTTATGCCAGGTTCAAATGTGCAGACGTTTTGAAGGGGAGCAAAACCAAGTTTAACCATTCCTTGAATCCCAAGGCCAAGCAGGGATGTGCAGAATGGTATGTTCATCCCTAAAGACTCTGTTCTGATGACCTTGCTTGCTAACTGGAAGCCTTGCTAGCACGTGGCTCATAAATCAGAACAAATGTATTGTCGACCTTGAGGCTGAGTTGTTTTTTCTGTTCACTGCAAAAAGAATATAAGAAAGGAATTCAATAATAAACTTTGCTATCCACCATCAGCTGGTAGCCTCTCTGTGTCTTCTTTAATACACTTCTTTCCTTCTGGGTATCTGGATCAATATAATGAGGCTGGGCCCCATTACTTCCCTTTTTCACACTTTTGCACTGCAGTCATTTATTATTATCAAAGTATCTTAGTTGCATGTTCAATTTACAACTGCAAAAGTTGGTAGAACTCATCTGTTTCCTCCTTTTTGGCCCTGGTTTTTGGTACATATATTTGAATGGTAGTGATATTAACAGGTCTTTTTTTTTTTTTAGGTCTTTCTTATTCTTATATGGATGTTATCCTGTTGTTCACAACATTGTACTTCAAGATGAATCTAGAAGAATCTAGAAATTATCTTTTTACCTATGAATGCAACCCCATTTTTTCTTACCTTTTAATTTCCAGTGTAGTAGATCATATTATTTTATTCAAAAGGTCCCATGCCAACCCATTTCACTTTGCCAATGTAAATATTTATGCATTCCATTTCTTCCTTAACAATCTCCAATTTTCCTATATTCATACTTATCACATTCCACATTCTTTCAACTGTTCCTCCCTCCTTTGAGTTCACCAGAAGGCTCTGTGTTTGGTGTCATATCTGTTGGTCTTCTCAAAGTGTGCTTTATTATTGTGGTTGTTGTTAGGTTCTGTCAAGTTAAGTATGATTTGTAGCAATCCGATGAACAGAGAACCTGAACCCTGTCCTTCCTGTGTCATCTTAGCACTTCCTGACACCCTAGAGGCCACTGTGGCAGTCACTGTGTCAATCCACCGTGTTGAAGGTCTTCCTTTCCTTTGTGGACCCTTCACCCTTTCAAACATCATGTCCCTCTCCAAGGAATAGCCCCACCTAGCAATATGTCCAAAGTGTGTAAGGCAAAGTCTCATCATTCTTGCCTCCAAAGAACACTCTGCCTGCACCCCCTCTATGACATATTTATGTGTTCTTTTGATAGCCCATGGCATATTCAGTGCTCTTCTCCAACACCACAAATCAAAGGCATTAATTCTTCTTCTGTCATCTCTATTCATTGTCTAGCTCTCAGATGCATAGCAAGTGATCAGAAAGACCA
>NW_006400292.1:174170-177984 GCF_000299155.1 Elephantulus edwardii
CAGTCCATATTGAAGGCTGCAGTCCTTGACCCTCTGCAGTAAGTGCATGAGGTCCTCCTCAGTTTCAGCGAGCAGGGTTGTGTCATCTGCATAACGCCGATTGTTGATAGATCGTCCACCAATCCTAATGCCACGCTTCTCCTCATAGAGCCCAGCCTCTCAGATAATCTGCTCTGCATACATGTTGAAAAGGTATGGAAATAGGACACATCCCTTGCGTACACCCTTCCCAATTTTGAACCAAGATAGATTTTCCAAGATAGATGATCTAAAAGAATGTGGAAATTATTGAACAATATTATTAATATCTCATGCAAGCAAAATATTGTTAAAGATCTTTAAAAAATGGTTACAACAGTCTATTGACAGGATACTAGTAGAAGTTCAAGTTGATTTTAGAAAAGGCAGCTGTACCAAGGATATCATTGCTGATGTCAGATGGATACTGGCTGAAAGCTGAGACTATCAGCAGAACACCTATTTGTGTTTTATTGTTTATGTAAAGGCATTTGACTGTGTGAATCATATCTAATTATTACTAACGTTGGGAAGAATAGGAATCCCCAAACACATAATTGTGTTCATACAGAATCTATACCTAGATCAAAAAGCTGTTCTGTGTATGGAACAAGGAAACACTGCATGGTTTAAAATCAAGAAAGATAATGTGTGTAAGAGCTGTATCCTTTCTTCATACATATTCAATCTCTTTTCTGAATAAATCACTCAAGAAACCAGACTCTATGAAGAAGACTGTGGCATCAAGATTGAGGAAGTCTCATTAATGACCTGTGTTATTCAGATGACACATCTTTGCTTGCTGAAAGCAAGGAGGATATGAAACACTTACTGCAGAAAATCAAGGACTACAACCTTCAGTATGGATTACATCTTAACATCTAGAAGACAAAGTTTCTCACTACGGGACCAATAGTCAATATTATGGTAGAGAAAAGAATGACACTGTTAATTCTTTAATCTTGCTTGAACCAACAATCAACACTCCTGGTACTAGCAGTCAGGAAATCAAGAGACGTATTGCATTGGGCAAGTCTGCTCTCAGGAAACTCTCAAAAATTCTTAAGAATAAAGATGTGAATTTAAAGACTAAAGTTCACCTGATTCAGGACATGGCCTTTTCAATCACCTGCTATGCATGAGATAATTGACCAGTTAATAAGAATGACAGAAGAATTGATGCCTTTGAGCTTTTTGTGCTGGAGAAGAGTATTGAATATCCCATGGACTGCCAAGAGTTGATTGTGGAGCCAAGCAAACTAGTAAGAATAATGTGGGACACCATCAAGAAAAATAACATGGCATATCATTGGAATCCCAGAACAGGAAGAAGCAAGTAAAGGCTCCGGAAAAGTGGTGGGAGAATTACTAGAAGAAAATTTCCCAAGCATAATGAAGAATGAGAGAATATATATACAAGAAGCTAAGTGAAAACCATATAGAATAGACCACAAAAGGAAAAAAAAACCAAGTCACATCATAGTTAAATTTGCCAGAACCAAAGATAAGGAGAGAATCCTGAAAGCAGCAAGGGAGAAACAAAGAGTACCCTATAAGGGAAAGCAGGTAAGATTAAGTGACGATTTCTCAGCAGAAACCATGCAAGCAAGAAGAGAGTGGAAAGACATATATTAAACACTCAAAGAACACAACTGTCAGCCAAGAATAAGGTTGTTGTTGTTGTTGTTGTTGTTGTTGTTATGTGCCGTCGAGTCGTTTGCGACTCAGCCCTAAACCCTTCTCTATTTTGTGCCAATCGCATTGCCTCTGACACACCCATCCCGATTACCTCAGTCACTGAATCAATCCACCTCATAGAGGGTGTTCCCCTCCTGTGCTGTCCCTCTACTCTACCCAGCATGATGTCCCTCTCCAAAGACCTGTCTCTCCTTACATGTCCAAAGTATGTCAGGCGAACCCCCGGAATCCTTGCCTCCAAGGAACAGCCTGGTTTAACCCTCTCTAGGATGAATCTGTTTGTTTTCTTGGCAGTCCATGGCACATTCAATACTCTTCCCCAGCAAAATTATCCATCAAATATGAAGGAAAGATCAGGATATTCCCAGAAAAACAGATCCTAAGAGAGTAAAAACAAGACCTGTGTTGCAGGAAACACTGAGAGATTTCCTTCTTACAGAGGTACCACAGAAAGCAGCATGGACCAAAGTAACTAGCAACAACACCAAAAATAACTCAACAAAATGACAGCAATAAAACCCTGCCTTTCAATAATCACACTGAAGGTGAATGGTTTGAATGCACTACTGAAGAAAAGAAGAGTAGCAGATTGGATAAAAACCAAAAATCCATCAATATGCTGCCTACAAGAGACACACCTGAAAAATGAAGATAAAGACTAAAAATAAAAGGATGGAGGGAAAATATACCAAGCAAATGGCAACCAGAAAAAAGCAGGAGTAGGGATATTAATCTCCGATAAAATAAATTTCAAAGCCAAAACCATCACAAAGGACAGGGAAGGTCACTACATAATGCTTAAAGGGTCAATAGAACAAATAGACATAAGAATAATAAATATCTATGCACCAAATGAAAGACTTGCAAAATATATTTTAAAAACATTAACAAAACTGAAAAAGGAAATATACAACAATACTATAGTAATTGAAGACTTCAATAGACCACTCTCAATTACCAGGGAAAAAATTCAACAAAGAAGATGAAGAATTAAACCACACAGTAAACAAACTTAACATTATAGATATTTATAGGCTAATGCACCCCCTAAAAAAAAACACAGTATACTTACTTCTCTAATGTGCATGGATTATTCAATATATTTTAAAAAACCACACACACAAATAATACAAAGCCTTTTCACCGACCACAATGCTACAAAATTAGAAATTAATAACAAGAGGATAAATGGAAAAAAACCCAAACATTTGGAAGCTGAACAACACCTTACGGAACATGAGTATTAGAAGAAATAAGAAATTAAATTAAAAAGTTTCTTGATAAAATGACAATGAAAACACCCCTTACAAAAACCTCTGGGAAACAGTAATATGAGGTCAATTTATAGCAATAAGTAAACATATCAAAAGGCACGGGGGGAAATGACCATTGACACTGCAATACAACATCTCCAACAAATTTAACAAGAACAGCAAGAAAACCCGACAACCTCTAAAAAAATGGAAATTATAAAAATTTGAGCAGAAATAAATGAAATAGAAAACAGAAAAACAATTGAAACCATCAATAACACAGAGCTGGTTCTTTGAAAAGGTCTATAAGATTGACAAACCACTAGCAAAACTACAAATGTAAAGAAAGAAAAGACAGAAATAATCTGAATAAGAGATAAAATGGACAATGTCACTACAGAACCAACTAAAATTAAAAGTCTAACATTGCAATATTATAAAAAATTATACTCAAACAAATATGAAAACCTAGAGGAAATGGACAAATACTTTAAAATTCACAACCTACCTAAACTTCCGTAAATAGCTTGCCTCCGGAAACCCTATGAACCTGGAGAAAGGATGAAAGTCATATAAGTGTTGAGGACTTTCATTTATAGGGTCACTATGAGTCGCCTACGAATCAACAGCACTTAACAACAACAACAACCTAAACTGACACCAACCGAAATTGAACACCTGAACAGACCCAATTCAAAAGAACAAATTGAAAAGGTAATAAAATAATTTCCAGCCAAAAAAAATGGCTTAACAAGTGAACATTCAAAGTGAACTTATCAAACATTCACAGAAAAACTGTCACCAACCCTGCATAAATTATTTCAGAAAATAGTGAAAGAAGGAAT
>NW_006400292.1:178084-187752 GCF_000299155.1 Elephantulus edwardii
CAACACCACAAATCAAAGGCATTAATTCTTCTTCTGTCATCTCTATTCATTGTCTAGCTCTCAGATGCATAGCAAGTGATCAGAAAGACCATAGCCTGAATTGGGTGCACCTTAATCCTTAAATTGACATCATTGCTCCTCAATAATTTGGAGCATTCCCTAACTACACACTTTCCCAATGCACCCTGGTACCAAGGGTGTTAATTGTGGATCCAAGTAAGATGAAATTGTTGACAGCTTCAATCTCTTTTCCATCATGATACCACTGCCTATCAGTCCAGTGGTAAGAATGTTTGTTTTCTTGACATTGAGACATCCAGTTGAAGGCTATATCCTTGATTCTCTGCAGCAAGTAACTCAAGTTCTCCTCACTTTCAGCAAACAGGGTTTTGTTATCCGCATATTGCAAGTTATTGATAAGTCTCTCTCCAGTCCTAATGCCACATTCCTCCACACAGTCTACCTCTCAAATAACTTGCTCAAAATACAGATTAAGTAGGTTGTTGTTGTTGTTGTTGTTGTTGTTATGTTCCATTGAGTCACCTGCAACTCACTGTGGCCCTATGTACAACAGCCCTAAACCCTCTTCTATCCTGTACCAATTTATCATCTCTGAAACATCTACTCACATTACCCCAGTCACTGAATCAATCCATCTCATCAAGCGTCTTCCTTTCTTGTGCTGTCCCTCCACCTGCCCAAGCATGATGTCCTGGCCATATTCTTTGCAACATGTCCAAAGAATGTCACACGAAGATTCAGAATCCTTGCCTCCAAGGAGCAGTCTGGTCTCACCCTCTCTAGGATGAACTTCTTTATTCTCCTAACAGTTCATGGTATATTTAATACTCTTCTCCATCATCACAGGTCAAAGGCATCACTTGTCCTTCTATCATCCCTATTCATTGTCCAGCTGTCTGATGTATAGCAAGTAATTTATGGACTGCCAAGAAAACAAATTGATCTGTCTTGGAGAGGGTGAAACTAAATCTCTCCTTGGAGGCTAGGATTTTGAAGCTCTGCCTCACTTACTTTGGGCATGGTGCCATGAGAGATCAGTTCTTGGAGAAGGGCATCATGCTCAGAAGAGTGGATGGACAGTACAGGAGAGGAAGACACCAGATGAGAAGAATTGATACAGTAACTGGGGCAATGGGGGTTGGTGTGTCAGAATTAGTGAGACTGACTTAGGACAGGGAAGGTTTCAGAGCTGCTGTCCATAGGGTCGCTATGCATCACAGGAGACTCAATGGCGCATAACAACAACAAAATACTATGACAGGTTTGGAAACAGGAGTGGCATCCACTTCCTAAACAGCATGCCTCCAGAAACTCTATGAACTTTGATAAATGTCGATAGTTGTAGAGAGGCTTCAGGCCTTTTTGTTCATTGGATCACTATGAGTAGTGCTTGATTCAAAGGCCATCAACAACAACAATGGCCTGGATCAGGGGTACCTAAGTCTCCAGACTGATGTCATTGTTCTTCAGTACTTTGGAGAGGTTTCTGACAGCAGACTTTCCCAATGCAATTTGTCTTTTAATTTCCTGGCTGCTGGTACCAAGAGGGTTGAGTGAGGAGCCAAGCAAACTAAAGCTGTTAACAATCTCAATCTGTTCACTATCTATCATGATGTAACCAATGCACCCAGTGATCAGAATCTTTGTTATCTTGATGTTGAGCTTCAATCCATCTTGAAGGCTGCAGTGACCTTCTGCAACAAGTACTTCAGGTCCTCTTCAGTGTAGATGAGTCTTCCTCCAATCCTGATGCCACATTTCTCCTCACAGAGTCCAGCCTCTCCAGATGATCTGTTCTGCATATAGATTTAAAAGGTATGGAGGTAGGACAACTTCCTGGCCTACATCCTTCCCAGTGTGAACCATGCAGTGTTTCCTTGTTCTGTTCTGACTACTGCTTCCTGGTCCAAGTATAGGTTTTACAAAAGCACAATCAAATGTTTTGAGATTGGATAGATATAGAGAGAAAAGACAATCCTGACACATTCCCTTGCTAATTTTAAGCCATCCGGTGTTTTTCCCTGACGTGCAGGTGGTATAGCACTGGTTTGTGTGTTGTTGTACAGTGGTAACTCATGGTTGCTGTGATGCTGAAGACTGTGGCAGTGATGTGTCAGTCGTGGTAATGGGTACCCACGGTGGACAGTGTTGGCTGGAGCTTCCCAACTAAATCAAGCCTGGAAGCAGGAGCGGCATCCACTTCCAAAATGGCTTGCCTCCGGAAACTCTATGTACGAACAGTGCTCAGGCTGTTCGTTCGTAGGGTCGCTATGAGTCGTCTTCGACTCGACGACACCAAACAACAACAACAATATACACAATAGCCTCCTAATCCAGGTACAGGTTCTGCATTAGCACAAATTAGTACTCTGGGATTCTCATTCTTCTCAGTATTAGCAACAACTTGTTATGATCCACAGAGTCAAATGCCTTTGCATAGTCAATATAGCACAAATAGACATTTTTCTGGTATTCTCTACATTCAGCCAGGATCCACTGAATGTCAGAAATAATATTCCTGGTGCCACACCCTTTTTAAAATCCTGTTTGAACTTCTTGCAGTTCCCTATCTATTGTTCTAGCTGTTTTGGAAAGATCTTCAGCAGTATTTTGCTTGGATGTGATATTAATGATATTGTTAGATAATTTCCACATTTAGTTGGATCATATTTCTTGGGAATAGGAACAAAATGGATCTCTTACAATCCATTGGCCAGAGAGCTAGCCCCCAAATGGAACACAAAAGTTGGAAACAGTGAAAAAGGAACAGTAAATGTAAAATATAGGCTTGGTAATGGAAATAAGGCTAGAAATAGTAGGATTAAATTTTGTATTTTCAGTGATTTATTCATTGCAAATACCTTTTTCAAAAAACACAGATGATGAATTTGCACATGGATTTCACCTGATGGGCTAAATAAGAATCAGATTGACTACATCTGTGGAAGAAATTGTTGGGGAAGGCAGTCAAAACAAGGCCAGTGATGGACTGTAAGTCAGACCATTAATTACTCATATCAGGTTTAAATTGAGGCCTAAGAAAATTAAAATAAGCCCAAAGCACCATGGCATGATCTTGAATCTATTCCACCTGAATGTCAAGATCATCTTATGAATAGGCTTGAGATATTGAACACCAGTGATCAAAGACCAGATGAGTGCTCTATTGTACCCAGGGGTTTTTTGAGGTCTGTTATTTCAAAAGTGGATGACAGTTCTTCTCCCAAGTCAGCATTAATTTGGATGCTTTATTCTAGAGCAATATTTGACAGACAATCATTTTGCCCAAAACAGCAGATGTGAGTCCTTCCCATTATTCAGTTAAAGGATCCTCCTGCCTCCTCCTTAGGTGCATGTATCTTTTCCCCAATATCATCACTTCTGCTAGAATACAGCTCAGTTCCCTCTCTTTACCTTTCCAAAACTTCCCACCCCCTTGCCCTTAGCCAGTCTTGATTTGATGGCTCAGGTCTCCATTCACCTCTGTCCACCCACTTCCTCTCTGCTCCGCTATGATACTGGTGTTCCTATGCAGGGTAATCAAGATGTCCTAGCCTTGGAAACCCTATTAGTCATTTCTATTTTGTCTTCTAAGTCTGCTGTTGTTATGTGCCATCAAGTCATCTGTGACTAATAGCAACACTATGTACAACTGCTCTGAACCCTGCTCTATCCTGAGCTAACCTTACTGTCTCTGACACATCTACCTCCATTACTCCAGTCACTGAGCTAATCCATCTCTTCCAGGGTCTTCCTCTCTTGTGCTGTCCCTCCACCCTCCCAAGCATAATGTCCAACTCCAAGGACTGGTCCCTTCATGCAGCATGCCCAAAATATATCAGACAGAGCTTCAGAATCCTTGCCTCCAAGGAACAGCTTGGTTTTACCCTCTCAAGGATAAATCTGTTTTACCAACCGTCCATGATATCTCCTAACAGTCCATACTCTTCTCTAGCACCACAGCTCAAAGGTATCAATTCTCTTTCTATCATCCCTAGTCATTGTCCAGCTTTCTGATAAGTAGCACATAACTGTGAAGACCATAGCCTGGATCAGGTGCACCTTAGTCTCCAGATAGACATCATTGCTCTTCAGAGTCATAATTAGCTGTATAGAAGGAGTTTAGTTTTAGTTTTTCTTTCTTATGGTTACGTTCAGTGGTGATTGTTATTGTTGTTATGTGCTGTCAAGTCACCTGCAACTCATAGTAACCCTATGTACAATAGCTCTGAAGCCTTCCCTGTCCTGAGCCAGTCTCACTGACTCTGACAGGCCTACCCCTATTGCTCTAGTTATTGTATCAATCCATGTCATCCAGACTCTTCCTCTCCTACACTGTCTCCCCTCCCTTCTGAGCATGATGTCATTCTCCAAGTACCAGTCCTTCCTGGCCACATGCTCCAAGTATGTGAGACAGAGCTTCAAAATCCTAGCCTCCAAGGAGAAATTTTGTTTTACCTCTCCAAGACAGACTTATTTGTTTTCTTGGCTATCCATGGCATGTTAAAGACTCTTCTACAGCACCACAAATCAAAGGAATCAATTCTTCTGTCATCCTTAGTCACTTTCCAGCTCTTTGATGCATAGCAAGTAATTGTGAAAACCATGGGCTGGGTAAGGGGCTATCTAGAATGACATTGTTGCTTCTCAGTACTCTGGAAAGGTCCCTGACAATAGATTTACCTAATGCAATTTGTCTTTTGATTTCCTCACTGCTGGTGCCAAGAGTGTTGATTGTGGAGCTGAGGAATCAGTAACTTTTACCAACCTCAATCTCTTATTCATCCATCATGGTACTGCCAATTCTCCCAGTGTTGAGAATCTTTGTTTTCTTGATGTTGAGCTTTAATATGATTAAGGGTCATGGTGATGAAGGAGGAAGTTCAGGCTGCTCTGAAGGAGTTGGCAAAAAATAAAGCCCCACAAATTGATAGACTACCATAGATATATTTCAACAAACAGATGCTTCCCTGGACATGCTTACTAGGTTGTGCCAAGAAATCTGGAGGACAACTACCTGGCCAACTGATTGGAAAAGATTCGTATTTATTCCCATGCCAAAAAAAAAGTTACCTGACAGAGCACAAAAATTATTGTACAATATCACTCATATCACACACAAGCAAAATCCTGTTAAAGATTACAAAAAAAACCCTGAAATAATAAACAGTATTTTGATAGAGAACTACCAAAAATATAAGTTTAGAAGAGGCTGTGGCACTAGAAACATTATCACCAATGTAAGATGGATCTTGTCAGAAAGCAAAGAGTACCAGAGGGCTATCTATCTGTGTTTCATTGAGTATACAAAGGCATTTGACCTTGTGGATCACAGCAAACTGTGATTAACCTTGAGGAGAATGGGAATCCCAGAGCAGTTGATTGTGCTTATGTGAAACCTATACTTGGACCAGGAAGCAGTTCTCAAAACAGAGCTTGGAAACACTGCATGGTTCAAAATCAGGAAGGGAGTGTGTCAGGGATGCATCCTGTCTCCATACCTTTTCAACCTATATGTAGAACAGATCATCCAGGAGGCCGGACTTTATGAGAAGGTATGTGGCATCAGGACTGGAGGAAGACTTAGCAACAATCTACGTTATACAGATGATACAACCATGTTTGCTGATACTGAGATGGGCCTGAAGCACTTGCTGCAGAAGGTCAAGGACTGTAGTCTTCAATATGGATTGAAAGTTCAGTAGTAGGACTTGTTTTACCTGCAGGAGGCCGAGGGTTTATTTCAGGCCAATGCCCCTCAAATACACAGTCTGTCAGTTGTTATAATGTGCTCTTGAGTCAACTGTGACTAATAGTTACCCTAAGAACAACAGCTCTGAACCTGCCCCATCTTGAGATAACCTCAATACATCTCATTCAGGTTCATCCTCTTACACTGATCCTCCACCCTTTCAAGCATGATGCCCTTCTCCAAGGACTTGTCCCTTATGACAATATGCCCAAAGTATATGGGATAGAGCTTCAAAATCCTTGCCTCCAAGAAGCAACCTGGTTTCACCCTCTCAGATGCATAGCTAAAAATTGAGAAGTACATGGGTCAGAAGACACCTTAGATCTATGCTTTTTATCACTCTAGAAAAGTATTTGCCAGCAAATTTTCCAATGCAATTCATTATTTTATTTCCTGACTGCTGGTGCCAAGGGTATTGACTGTGTATCTAAGCAAGATCAAATTGTTACAACCTCAATATTTTCCTCTATCATGGTGCTAGTTTAAGAAGACCAAAGAATGCAGCCTTCAATATGGATTACATCTTAACATCAAGAAAACAAAAATTCTTACCACTGGACTGATAGGCAACATCATGATAGATGGAGAAGAGATTGAAGCTGTCAGCAACTTCAATTTACTTGGATCCACAATTAACACCCTTGGTCCCAGCAATCAGGAAATGAGAAGACTGGGAAAGTGTGCAGTTTGGGACCTCTCCAAATATTGAAGAGCAATGATGTCAATTTGAGGACTAAGGTGCATATGATGCAGGTTATGGTCTTTGCAATCACTTGCTATGCATCTGAAAGCTATACAATGAATACGGATTACAGAAGAATCAAGGCCTTTGAGCTATAGTTTTGGAGAAATGTACTTAGCATCCCATGTACTACCAAATGAATAATCAAATATGTCTTGGAGAGGGTGCAGCCAGAGTGTTCCTTTGAGGCAAAGATGATAAAGCTTCACCTTGCATATTTCAAGCATGTTGCTAAGAGAGGCATATCCTTGGAGGGGGAGATCATGTTTCAAAAGGTGGAGCACTGAAGAAGGACAGGAAGACCCTCAACCAGTTAGACTGACACAGTGACTGCTGCAATGGACTCTAGTGTAGCAGAAAGTATGAGGATGGCACAGGAAAAGACAGGGTTCTGATCTGTTGCTCATAGGGCCTCTGTGGGTTGTACTCAGATTGACGGCACCTAACAACAACAATCATAATACAGCCAATTGGCCTGGTGGTGAGGATCTTTGTTTTCTTGATAGTGAGATGCAATCTATATTGCAGGCTGCAGTCCTTGATACCTTCTGTGACAATCACTTCAAGACTTTCTCACTTTCAGCAAACAATATTTTGCCATCCACATTCTGTTGGGTTACCATTTTGGGAAATGGGAATAAAAATGGATCTCTTCCAGTCAGTTGGCCCGGTAGCTATCCTCCATATTTCTTGGCCCAACCTGGCGAACACAGCCAGGTCTACATCTGTTTGTTGAAATATGTCATTAATAGTCTATCAATTCCTGGGACCATACTTTTTACCAATCCCTTCAAAATCGCTTGAACTTCTTTATTACTATTGCTTCTTGATCATATGTTACTTCTTCAAATGGCTATGTGGCAGCTGATTCTTTTTGGTATAATGACTCTATGTATTCCTTCTATCTTCTTTTTATGCTTCCTGATCATTCAATATTTGGTACATAGCATCTTTCAGTTTTGCAACTTGAGGCTTGAATTTGTACTTCAGTTCCTTCAGCTTGAGAAATGCCAAGGAAGTTTTCTCCATTTGATCTGATTCCAGCTCTTTGCATATTTTGTTATAATACTTTGCTTTGTCTTTATGAGCTGCCCTTTTAAAAAAATCTTCTGTTTAACTTTTTAACTTCTTGATTTCTTCCATTTGTTTTGGCTGCTCAGAGTTCTAGTACAATATTCAGGATCTCTTCTGACATCCATTTTGGTCTTTTCTTCCTCCTTTCTCTTTATAAAGACCTTTTGCTTGATATCCCGTAGGTCATCTAGTTCATTAGTGTTCAATGTTTCAACCTAGTTGTGTGCTGGTTTTGTGTGTGTATGTGTTTACAAAGTTCATATACATTGTGTTTTACACTATTTCTTCATTCACATTGTGTTTCATACAGTCATTTTCATGTACTATGTTTTATAAAACTAAACACCATTGGACCTTGCCCACATTTACCCTGTCTTTTCACTCAGATGTTTCCCATTTCCTTTCTTCCCTCCATCTACCCACTAAGCTGTGAAACCCTGAGGTTCCACTCTACCCATGCTCATCCCTTCCTTACCTTGAGTTTTCAAGCATGGTTTACTAGCTATTCTTCTATTTTCACAGTAACAGTTTTACACAATATTTGTCCTTATGAGACTATGTTATTTCACTCAGTGTAACACTCTCCAGCCTCTCCTACATTATGTAGTATTTTTCAAAATCATTGCTCCTGCGTGCTCTATAATATTCCATTGTATGAATGTACCTCAATTTCTCAGTCCATTCAGTTGTGGTTGAACATTTGGTCTGTTTCCATGTCCTTATGATGGTGAATAATGCCGCTAGAAACATTGCTGTACAAATCTCCTTTTATGTCTCAGTTATTATTTCCTTGGGGTATATTCCTACTTGAGATGGTTTTTTAATTCAAGTGGAATAGACTCAGTGTCATATTTTGGTTCTTGTGTATTTGTTTTCATTTTTAAAAATTATTTCAAATTGGTTTTTTTTCTTTAGATGTTAGTATGTTTTTAAAAAATTGGTTTGCCAACAAAGTTCATATACGACCTTCATTCATACGATGAATGGGAATGATTGCATGAAACGTGTTTGGTAGGGGGGTTTTTTTTAGCTTTATTTTTAATTTATGCATGAGCCTGATGGTGGATGATAGTGTACTGCTGTATACTATATAGGTTTCAACAGAGCTTCCAGACTAAGACATACTAGGAAGAAAGGCATGACAATTTTCTTTTCAATAAATCACCCAGGAAATCCCTAGTAGATCTTGATGGTTTATTTCACAATCTTTTGTGAAGATAGCAGAAGACTAAACTACATTTCCTTCCATTGTGTACAGGCTCACTATGAGACAGCAGTCACTAAGGGTTCAGGATAGTCAATGGCTGACTCAATCGCAGCTAATAACAAAAACCTACTCTACAAGATCTTCAATTAAATGGGCACTTACTACGGGGAGCTCCCAGACTAATGCATAGAAATAATTTTATTTCTGCCCCTGGGAGTGCCTGGTCTGGTAGGAAATGCATGGCTAAAAAAATATGCATTTCTGAAAATAAGAAAGATATAATGGCATAATGCGGTAGAAGTTTGGGGTGGGGTGGATAAGTCTAACTGTCTTCCATGTGAAGCAAGCATCTCACGTTGTTTCTATCCTATTTAGTTTATACTTATGGACCAGTCACATGTCTTTAATTAATCTAAACTACTCTCACTCATTAGCTGAAAAGAACCAGACACGAGAGTGATGTTCCTTGGTCTGGATCTAGCTCCTATAAGACATAGGACTCTTTGAGTACTTAATGAAACGTCCCCAGTCCCACCTTGTTCTCTTACTGACTCGAAAATATTTGCTATAATAAAGAAATGTTCAGTCAGATACCTGGATTGTATGTCCACACAATACTCAATCTCTAGGGCTTCAAGAAGCATTAAAATATGAGATAACATCTGCACAGTTAGAGAAATTAGGACTGACTTATACTGAGTTATTAGATGAAAGTAGGCAGAGATATCTCAGTGGAAGTTTCTACCTAGGTTGTTACCAAAGGTCATTCTTTAATTCTGAAAGGGGGAAAATATTTTCTCAAAAGACAGTGTTTATTTGCCTCACTTGTTGTTGTTGTTGTTATGTGCCGTCGAGTCGCCTGCAACTCATAG
>NW_006400292.1:213922-233517 GCF_000299155.1 Elephantulus edwardii
GCAGCAGGCACCTGACCTAAAATTGAACTTCTCCTCTTCCAAAGAGCCAATGAGCTATCTCTACGCCAAAGAACCCCTAGACCTAGTATAAATTCCCTTGCTTTTTGAGGCTCAGGGTCGACTTCCCTGTCTCACATGTGAGATAAAAGTCGTCCCGAAGCTTCGTCAATAAAGCCTCTTGTGATTACATCAAGTGGACCTGGTGTGAGTTGCTCGGGGTTGCGGCCGGTCTGGGAAAAGCCCTAGTTTAGGGTCTTTCATTCTGACAGTTTGCTGTCAATGCACTGTTATAGCTGTTTTTGGATGGTCTTCAGCAATACTTTTCTTATATGTAAAATTAATGATATTGTTCAATATTTTTCACATTTTCTTAAATCACCTTTTCTTGGGAAAGAGAACAAATATGGGTGACTTCTAGTCATTTGGCCAGGTAAGTATCTTCCAAATTTCATGGTACAGACTGGTGAGCACATCTAGGGTTGTATTTGTTGGTTGAAATATGTCAACTGGTATTTCATCAATTCCTGAGGGTGTTGGATGCGCAGAGCCGGACCCCAATGAGATCGGACGCCAGCACCAATCACTCACGAGAGACGGTCCTTGATGCAAACAGCATGAGGTTTCATTCCATCCAGCGTGCTGGGGCACGACTCATGACCTACGTAGAAGCAGAGAAGTTGAGCCCCGACCTAAGGGTACATACAGCTTATAAAGGCAATAACCCGCGCAAACATGGGCTAACACACAGGGAGGGTTGCTGATTGGTGTATTTGAATATACACTGAGGTAGGCAGTTCTGATTGGTAATAATTTGGCGCGCGCGGGTAAGCGAGGAAAACTATCTGATTGGTACATTTAAAAGCAAGTTGGCGCGCGCGCGGCAAGTGGGGTCGGCGCAAGGGGTGGGGGAGTGGGGAGTAAAGTTCAGAAAAACAACTCCTGGAATTTCTCTTATCTGTACTCGCAGATGTGGATGAGCCATTTTATGGCCTTGTTTTTCTGAGGGGTTTATGGTCCTGTTTTTCTAAAAGAGGGCAAAAGTCCTGTGAGGTTTTATGGCTTCTACCTGAGAAGGGTTGAAAGTTAACTTCCTCATAATCCTTTAAGGGCTTATTTTTTGCCAATGCCTTCACTGAAGCTTGAACTTTTATCATTATCATTGGCTCTTGTGAATATCTTACTTTCTGAAATATTTCAGTGTTGACTATTTTTGGTACAGTAACTATGTATTGTATCTATTTTCTTTTAATGCTTTCTGCATTGTTCAATATTTTGCTCATAGAATCCTTCAGCATTACAGCATGAGTCTTTAATTTGTTTTTCATTCTTTCAACTTGAGAAACCATTCAACTTGAGAACATATGGCTCAATCTGGGTTCTACACAGTAACCAAAGTTTCTTTCAAAATGCAATTTATAGCATGGGAGCCAGGTCTAGTGACTGAATCCATGAGCATTCCATTGCTAACTTAATGACCATAACTTCTCTAGCAGTTAGAATCCACCAGTGGCTTTCAGGGAGAACAATAAGCACTTTCCTACCAGATTATTAGCCTCAGAACACCAGTGGAAGGTCAGCTATGGATTGATTCAAATTCAGTGGCAATGAGTAGTAGTGTATTATGTGATTCCTCTGCTGAAGAATCTTGCATGACTTCACACAGCTTTGAAAATAAAATCCAAACTTCTTAATAGGACCTGCAACTCTTCTTCAGGTCTGACTCCTATTTCTTCCCAGATTCCCTTCAAAAGTCTTCCCTCTCTAATTTACCAAGCTCTGAGTAGAGGTTTTTCTGGTCCTCTCCTCTAAATCCATGTTAACACTCTTCTTACTTCCTGGGATACTCTATTCTACTACTTTGTATGCTTAACTTAGTCTCAACTTTGTGGTCTCCTCTCATGTTTTTCTGCTCTAGAAAATTTCTGACCATCTTCCTTGAAGTGGCAGCCAGGTGGGAATTTCACTCAGAGAACAATCACAGTCTGCAACTATCTTATTTACTTAGTTGACACTTATTTTCTGGACAATCTAGAAGAGTCTTTATCTGACTTTGAGTGTGTCTACAGTGCCCAGTTTTGCGGGTGCTTAGTCCTATGTTAGTGAGTACATGGAAGAATGATTGATTAAACCTCTATTTACTTCACTACAAAATCAGAGGGCCAGATAAGAAGAAGATATTGGCCTAAACACCCTGTGGTACCCTGAACCAACCGAATGTATGATGACCACCACAGCTGTGACAATTCAATGTAGTACTGTGGGAAATGTCCACACAGAATTGAACCATAGCCTATACAATTCTTTCAAGGATGGAACCATACCAGCCATAATCCCAAATCTTGCCCTTAGTAATCACCATTATCTGACCTCAGAGTAATTCTCCCTTCACAAGTTTCCCTTCAGCTGCTTGGAAGAAGTGAAGCTTGACCTCCTTGCAACCCAATGATAACAGAAGTGACCGCTAGGTGCTGGAATGGTATAGAGGTGTAGTCCTCTGGGATCTTGTCTTAATCTCCCTATATTGGTTTAACTCTTGGAAATAGAGGTGCAGCCCACAATCAAGTGTGTTTGGGGACTTCTAGAACATGTGGGAAGTAGAAACCTTGATTTTATCCAAGAGCTGGAATCTGTAGTGTTGAAAGATAACTAGAAGGTCATGTGAATCCCCTGTGTGCCCCTGTCTCCAACAAGAAAGGAAGCTCGCATATGTGAGTGCACAAGCACACACAAACACACTCATACATGAATGTACAGATGCATAACTCAAACATGTGCACATAAAATACCACTCACATATGTATACTCTTCACAATCACCACTAACATATGTCCACACATCACTCCCACATGTACCCCCTAATCACACATGCACATCCCACTTACACATGCACATATCACTCACACATGCACACACGCTGCTCATAGATGCACACATACCACCTATTCATGCACATATGACACTTGTACATGTACACACACCAATCAAACATGCACACACACTACTCACACATACACATATACCACTCACACAAACCACTTATACAAACGTATGGCACTCATTCATGTACACACACCACTTATACAGGCACACACACCACCACTTATACACAAACCACTTACTATTGTACACACCTACATATACACCATGCACACATACACTCACACACTGCTCATACATGTGCACACATCAGTCACACATGAACACACTTGTATATAAACCACTCACACATGCCCACACACCACTCACATGCACACACAAACCTACACATCCATACACACTATTCACTTATGCACATACATTCACACTGCTCACATACACACACATCACTCATATATGCACACATATACGTTAACACCACTGAAACAAGAACACACCACTCAAATTTATGCACACTTTTACAGAAAGGCATGTCTCCCTCCCCTCAAAAATGTTAAATGTTTCTGGGAAAGCTTTACTGTTGTCTGAAATTCCTGGACCTCATTGTTCCTGTTAACAAGGTCAGAAACTTCACACTATATGAGTTCCTTGTCTTACCCCAGCCAAATTTTTTTCTACCAGAGTTCCCACAGAAAAATCTCTTGGAAAATAAGGATGTTTTTCCTGATATCAAATTCTGACTGTTCTCAATATCCCCAAATATTTTTCTGGTTATAGTTTCAGTCTGTGTCTGCTATTCTTGTTTTAAATCTAGTTACAATTTCATCTGTCACTGTAGTTCTCAAAGTGAAAGCAGAAAACAAAACTTTAATGAATCAACTGACAAGCATTGTTATGCAAATAGGAATATTTGCACTGAGAAGTGAAAAACAGCAGAGCAACATTCATTTTAGCTTCTGACAGTGCAGGGGCATGTTACATTACACAGATTAGGCCAAGAAGGCTTGAAGGCCACTCCAGTGAGGGAAGAACCCTTCTGAAAAGGCTATGTGAATGCTGAATGTTAGAGATGCAGAAGAGGCTGGGAAAATGGAATGTTGGAGTGGATACCAGCAGGATGGAACACCGGGGGCCAATGAAGGAACAAGGTTCACATGAAGTTGCTAAGACCAGGTCCTAGTCAATCAAAATCAGAGACCTTGTTGTCTCATGATCCTGACACGTACAGAAGAGAATGATCTCACGAAAGTGTTGAGATGCATAAGTGACACCTGGGACAACAAACCAGAACTGCCCACCACATCATTCCACAGGTACAACTCAAACCCAGACGATTGTCAAACTGTAGAGCTAGCCCACTCTAATAAGAGATGCCATGCCTACTAGCAAAATACCTTTTCCACCTCTGCCTCTGGGAGAGTCCTGTTTTGTACTTTGAGGTGTACTTTTCTTAATAAACTTTTCTTTCAATGTCACCCTGTCACCTCATCTTTCCTCTCAACTAAGTGCTATAACAAAGGCTCGACTCTTGATGGGATTATTGTTTCTGAGCAAAGTATAACCAGGTTAAAGTTGGGTCACTCATCCTTGGATGATCTTTATTGCCCTTCACCCAGCTCAGCTCTTTGTGCAAAAGGGGGTGAAGTCTGACACTTACTGTATATAACATTGAAAAGGAGGCATAAGGAAAGGAAATTATTTCTTTAACCCACTAGTGAGTTGTATGAGATTGTAATGCCTGAGAGTTACTACTATTGTTTTACTTGTTGAAGGCAGGAATTAAAAACGACCAAAGACTGTTCACAATCGCAAAGAGCTGGAAACAAACCAAGTACCCATCAAGAAACGAATGGATAGAGAGGCTGTTCCACACAATGGAATACTATGCAGCATTGAAAAACAAGGAACTCATGAAATATTATGCAAAACAGATGACCTTGGAGGACATTATTCTGAGTGAAAGATCTCAGTCACAAAAAGACAAATATTGCATAGGGCTACTGTTGTGAAACGGGACTGACATCGGGGTTGAGTGAAGGCAGAGAAGGAGGTGAAGGATGATGTATACTACATTGAAACATATGAGGGACAGAACTGTTTAAAAGGGATATATGATTGGGTATTATTGTCATGACAGGAGTCCAGAACAAAAGCTGCATAGTGGAGAGGACTTGGGGGGAGGGATGCATAACAATGAAAGGGTTGTTCTTTTACTATTCAAGGAGAAGAGTGAATTGGGGGGAAGGCAGCAGGGAGAAAAGTGCAACAATGAATTACTGGAAACACTAAGGCTCTGTAAACTTTCATTAAAATAAATTAAAAAAGGAAAAAAAAAAAAAGACCAAAGGTGGCAAAGAAGAAGACACCTGTTCCATGAAAGTGAGCCTCTGAATCATACAAACTTGGAATGACTATTTTTAGGAGATAATAAATGTCCTTTTTCTAAAGTCATTTTCTGATGGATTTTCTTTGGCCTGAAACTGACAGTATCTGAACTGTTATCAGTCAGGGTAAATGAGGTGCTACATGGTGAAAAAGGCTTCTTGTTTCTCAGGGGCTTGGTACAAGTTGATTTCTCACTCTGGCCATACGACCTTGAGAGTAGGCAGGAAGTATAGCTCATCACAGTCTCTCAAGGGTCTGCTTTCTGGAGTTGGAAGAGACTGTGCATTAGCCCTAAAGTGTTCTTCTGCCCTGATTGATATCTAGCATTTCACCTTAAGAGGTTTTTTCCTATATTTTTATTGGTTTTCATAAAAATTCACATACACTGTATTTCATTCATGCACACTATGATTCACACATTCCTTAACTCACATTTGCTTCATATAATTCCCATACACTCTGTATTATAAAATTAATCATCATTGAATGTCCACTGTCACCCTGTCTTTGCAGTTCCCTCATGTTTTATTGGTTAAATTGTAATTTCACAGAACCATTCATTACTTCAAAGAGGCTAGAATTTCTGGGAGAAACAAATGATTATCAATTAGCTGCTAACCAAAAGACTGGGCATTCGAGTCCACTCTGAGACATTTGGAAGGAAGATATGTTTGATCTACTTCAAAAATCAGCTATTGATATGCACCTTCTCCTGCTCCCATTGCCCTTGCTCTTCTGCCTGTCTCCACAGCTGCTCTTCTTCTCCTGGGCCTGCTTAGCTCCTATCTACTGGCTTCTTCCTTTGGACTCTCTTCCACTACCCTTTGAGCCAATTCCTCTCTTTTTTTGTCTCTCCAGCTCTTCCTTCTTCCTCCTCTTTCATTCCTCCTCTCGCTGCTTTTTCTCTGCTAAGGTCTTATAGAAGGAATGGCAGTCACTAGGTGACGAGGCTGGGACCGAGGCTGTAGCTGTTGCTGGAACAGTAGGAGCAGCCTCTGCCCTGACAGGAGTTCCTTTTTCATCCATCGCTGGTTCCTTTAGTACTGCCTCTTGGCAACTTTCTGAAGTTCCTTCTCTGGGTCCTTTTTCTCAGGTTTCTGACTGATTTCTTGATAGGTAGATGTTGCGAGGCGATGGAGGCCAGGCCTAAGCAGGGGTAGGTTTGACTGAGCTGGGAAACAAGGAGGCTGCTCTGGGAGTGCTAGGAAAATGAGGAAAAGATTTGTATGGCAGCCAAAGTCAGGAGGAAACTGGTGCTTTGGAGACAAAGGCCAGCTGAGGGCAGTGTAAGGTGGAAGAGTACAATTTCTCTCTCTTTTGCATTGTTTACAGCTCAGTGTGCCATGAAGCACAGCATGCTCTTCCTGGGTGAAGAGCCCTCAGGTCCTGTTACGAAGAGTTTTGGTTGCTCAGTCTAATTTCTAGGGTGTGCAGCTTTGTAGGGCATGATGTTGATGTGGCTGCAAGATGCTACATCTTCAGACAAGGTGGCTGTGTTTTTACATCTGGACAGGAACAAATGTGTGGGTGTTGGGAGTCTGTTAACAATGCTGCTGTCCCATGGGCTGAGCTGAGGGCAGTGAGCTCTATCTGGAGAATTTAATACAGTTGCAGATGAATAGGAAAGCCACTTGCTAATGACGGGAGCCACATGTTTTGAAAGATTCATGGAGGAGAAGGAGCACATCCAGAAGCAGAAAGAAGCTTGCAAATGTGTGGAAGCAGAAAAGGTCCAGCAGGAATGAGAGAAGCACTTCCAGAAAGAGCAGGAGCAGCTGTAGAGGAAAAAGTGGCTTGAGGAGATTATGAATAAAACTAGGAGATAAGAAGCCAGAGATAAGAAAACTCATGACCAGAGAAATGGAGATATAGCTAAAGGAACCCTCATTAAAGAAACAGCAGTATCTGCACTTCAATGCATGACAAAGTCTCCAGGAAATGGAGTACCAGTGCCTAGCCCACATGTGGTCACCTCACCCCAATTGAAAGCCACCATTGAAAGTACTCCAAATTTGGAAAAACAACCAAATGAAATTGGAGTGTCCAGAACGAAAATTTTGAAGACATTATGAATTTACTGATTGGATCTAAACCATCAGATTAGATGTCACCAGTAATGAGACCCCAGGAATTCTTTTGAACCCAATTTGACCTTTGATGATGAAGGGAAATTTGGGCCTCTGGATCAGGTAGATAGTGTTCATATACAACATACAGCAGGTAAACCTTACTCAAATTCCTTCTTCATGATCATCATAAATAAGTCATGCCCAGAAAAGAATGAAGTTCTTTCTACTTTCTAGCCTATAAAAGAATCCAAGGGACCAATCAAGCCATTGTGGAAAATATTTTAAGTGTGTCATAGAAAGTTAATTTCAAAGCAGATCTGGAAAATCTGAGGGGCCAAGCCTGAACTCTGACTCAGCATAGAAGTGTACCCTTCAGCTGTGTCCATCAGCTTTGTCTCCTAGAACTTCTCTTCCTATCAGCCAGCAGCACTCATTACCTGGGTGCTTTTAGTATTAAGACCAGACTGCCTTAAATTTGTTTTCATTCAGTAACCAAAAACTGGGCAGTTTAATCCACTTAATGATGGAGTACAAACAGATCTGGCCTTCTAATTCTATAGAGATTTCAGCCTCAGTGTTCAGAAATTAAAGTCTCCTGTCACTGTATTCCCACTGATCCTGCCATCTATATATTCTCTGAGAACACAACTCAGCATCTTTTACCTGAAGGTCTTTTCAGAATTTATATGGGCATTTCTTCTGAAGAATTAAAGCAGAAATTGAATTAAGAATTCCTTCTGTTAATGGAATTCCTTCCATGTTATAAAGGAGCATCCCCTGCCCCCTCCAGTTTTCTAAAGATTTCTTGAGCATCATTTTGAAAAGATTTTATTAAAGTCAACTAAAGGAAAATAAATAATTAGCTACTGAAAATCTTACTGAGTACTTGACACATATGAACTCAGAACTTACGTGAACTGGTTGTTTTTCCTAAAAGATTTTGGTAAGTGCAATCCTACCACTTCTGCAGTAAGTGAAAACCTAGAATTAACCATCGCTCTGTTGAAAGACACCAAGGTATGTGTAATAGCATGGTTGGCCAGAGAGTGTCTTCCAGCAACCGCTTAAATGAGTTCTGCTAAAGCCTACAGCCCAGCCAAGGCACACTCACAACCTAGCCAATGACAGAAATACTGCCTGCCAGGTAGAGGGGAGAGCAGGTTCAGTGAGTTCAATGTGGCCCAAACCACAGTCCCACCCAGAGCACTAGACTTCTGTCCCTGTTGCCTGGAGGCCTGCTGCCCCACTGCCTGGAGACACCCCCACACACACACACACACACCCCAGCCGCTATCCACAAAGTCCACCACAAGGAGCACCAATACCATAGGTAGTCTGGGTGAAGCACAGCTGGCCAGCTACATCATGTGGGATCACTTAAGTTCAAGCAGAAGAAGCCAGGATAGGGTAGGCTGGGCTGAGGTATGGTTTCTGGAAGGGAACAGACTTTTCTGTTCTGCCATTCAGGTAATTTTGGTGAAACACTGCTGTTGGGCCTCGGGTCAAGAAGAGAGCCCAAATATACAGGTCCTTCACATAATATTTCCATACTCTGAGTCACTAATAGTTACAACAAACTAATATCTACTAAGAAAAAAAATCCCATAACATCAAGATATCAGCACTCTATCTCAATCACCGTGGAAAAAGAAAACAACACTTCTCCTAATAAAGCATATGCAATGAATATCCCAGATAGACAGAACTAGAAGAAATATGTTGATGTGGAGTTATTTGAACAGCTAAAGAAGAAGAAGCAAATAATGGAAGAAACAATGGAACTAAATAAGAGAGTAAATACCCCAGAGACAGTGATCCAGAAGAAATACATTCATGAGCAGCAACTTGAAAAGCTATGGAAGAAAATGAAAAAGATTGAATAAAGAATTGATAGTATAGATAGAGGTAGAAGAACTTAAAAAATCATCACAAAGTGCAACAATGAACGAATGGAAATCCTCAGTCTCTGTAAACTTCATTAAAATGAATAATAATAAAAAATTAAAAAATCATCACAAGACAAAGAGAGTATAGCCAACACAAGTACAAGAAATGAGAAAAGTGTGAAGATGCAATCCAAGATATTAAGACAAAAGTGGCAGAAGTGTCCAACATGCTGGTAAAACAATAAAGCAGAACTGAAGAGGTGAAACAGAGAGTCAGTGAGCTAGAAGACAAGAGTCTCACTGGAAACATACTAGAAGAGAAATGAGAGATGAGACTTAAAGAAAATGAAGAATCATGCAGAATCTAGTGAAGAATCATTAGAATCATGTATGTGGAATGATAAAAAGGAACAAGATGTATATGATAGTAACTCCAGAACATGGGAGCGAGAGGGTGATCACTGAGAAAATTGTGGAAGAAATACTAGAATATAATTTCCCAGGTACTATAAAAAACTGAAATTCCTGAGATGATTCTGAAATTCAGGTGGTATGAAATCAAAGTCATATTTTGGCTCCTGTGGATTTGGTTTAATTTTCCTCAGCTTCAGCTTGAACTTGCATATGAGTAATTGGTGGTCTATTCCACAATCAGCCCCCGGCCTAGTTTTCACAGCTGATATTGAGCTTCTCCAGCGGTTCCTTCCACAGATGTAATCGATCTGATTCCTATGCATACCATCAGGTGAAATCCATGTGTATAACCTGCGTTTGTATCTCTTATAAAATGTATTTGCAATGAAAAAGTCATTGATTGTACAAAATTCAATCATTCTATCTCCAGCTTCATTCCTGTCACCAAGCCCATGTTTTCCGACTACTGATTCTTCTTCTCTGTTCCCAACTTTTGCATTCCAGTCACCCATTATTATCAATGCATCTCGATTGCATGTTCGATCTATCTCTGACTGTAAAAGTTGGTAGAAATCATCTATTTCTTCTTCTTTGGCTCTGGCTGTCAGTGCATATATCTGAATGATAGTGGTATTCACTGGACTTCCTTGTAAGCATATGGATATAATCCTGTCACCCATGATGTTGTACTGCAAGACGGATCTAGAAATAACTTTTTTTACTATGAAGGCAACCCCATTTTTCCTTGTCTTTCCATCTCCAGAGTAATATATCATATGGTCATCTGACTCAAAATGCCCCATGCCAGTCCATCTCATCTCTCCAATGCCTGATATGTCAATATTTATGTGTTCCATTTCTTTCTTAACAATTTCTAATTTTCCTACATTCATGGTTCTCACATTTCATGTTCCAATCACTAGGGTCTGCTTACAACGGTTCCTCCTCCTTTGTATTTCCATACTTGAAAGTTCTACCTAGGTTGCCCTTTCTGTTAGTCTGCGTGTGTTCTGTCGTGCATAGGGTTTTCAGAGGCCTGCTATTTCAGAAGTGGGTGGCCTATCCTTCTTCCTAGTCTGTCTTAATCTGAATGTTCTGATTTAGAGGAGTATCTGACAGACAAGAAATTTGTGGAGCAGTGAGTACTCAGGAGCAACGGTGTCTCTCTGGAGACTAAGGTGCGCCTGATACAGGTCATGGTCTTTGCAATCGCTTGTTATGCATTAGAGAGTTGGACAATGACTAGGGAGGACAGAAGGAGAGTGGATGCCTTTGAGCTGTGGTGCTGGAGAAGATTACTGAATGTACCATGGACTGCCAGGAAAACAAACAGATTCATCTTGGAGAGGATTAAACCAAGCTACTCCTTGGAGGCAAGGATTCTGGGGCTTCGTCTGACATACTTTGGACATGTTGCCAGGAGGGACGGGTCCTTGGAGAGGAACATCATGCTTGGGAGGGTGGAGGGACAGCGCAGGAGGGGAAGACCCTCTATGAGATGGATTGATTCGGTGACTGGGGTAATAGGGATGGGTGTCAGAGGCAGTGCGGCTGGCGCAGGATAGAGCAGGGTTTAGGGCTGTTGTGCATAGGGTCGCTATGAGTCGCAAACGACTCAACGGCACATAACAACAACAACAAAAACTATAAAAAACAGGAAAATCCACATTCAAGAACACAGTGAAGATCAAATAGACTAAACCCAAAAAGAAAAGCATCAAGACATGTCATAGTCATTCTCCAAATTTAAAAAAAATAAGGAAAGAATACTAAAAGCAATGTGAGAAGAAGAATCACCTAAAAAGGGGAAACAATTGAATTAAGTTATGATTTCTCAGTAGAAACCGTGCGAGCTAGAAAACAATAGGATGGTATATACAGAGAGTTGGGGGGGAGGGAACAATTACCAGCCAAGGATCCTATACCCAGCAAAGCTTTTCATCAAATATGAAGGAGAAATGAGATCGATTGCAGTAAAGAAGGCATTTCAGGAATTTGTGAAAACAAGACCAAAATTATAAGAAATTTTAAGAGAAGTCCTTCACATGGAGAGACACCAAAGGAAAGTGGATGGACCATAGTAACCAGAAACAACAGAAAAAGAAACACAGCAAAATGGCAAAAGTAAAATCTGGCATGACAATAATCACAATGTGAATGTACTAAATGTGTCAATAAAGAGAGAAAGAGGACCAGAATGGATTAAAAAAATGTTCATTAATATGTTTCCTATAACAGACATATCTACTAAAATAGAAGAGAAAGACAGACACAAAATCAAAGACTGGAGAAAAAAAGTACTCCACTCAAATGGCAATCTCAAAAACCCAGAAGTAGCAATAATAATCTCTGATAAAATAGACTTCAGAATGAAAACAACTGCAAAAGATAAGGAAGGGCATTACATAATTACTAAAGTCACAGTAGATCAAGAAGACATAAACTTGCTCAACATTCATGCACCAAATTATAGACCTGAAAAATATGTTAACAGAATTGAAGGAGGAAAAAAGCACCAAAACAGTGGTAGGAGACTTCAACACATCACCATGACCAAAGGACAGATTAACTGAAAAGAAATTTAACAAAGACACAGAAGATCTAAACTATAAAATCAGCCAACTCAACCTTGTGGATATACTCAGGGAATTGCACCCAACTAAAACTCAATTCACTTGCTTCTCATGATATATTCTCTAGAATGGATCACATATTAAGACACAAAGCAACCCTCAACAAATTAAAAAAAAAAACAAAAACAACCACAACAACACACCTGAAATAATACAAAGTATCTTCTCAGACCACCATGTCATAAAACTGGAAATTAATCACAGGGCAGTAAGGCTTACAAAAACACCTATGTGGAAACTAAATAACTCTCTGCTAGAATATGATTGGGTTATGAAAAAAATGATATTAAAAAATTCCTTGAAACAAATGAAAATACAACATACAAAGTGCTCCAGGATAAAGCTAAGACAGTCCTCAGGGATGTTTTTTCATACCAATAGGCTATAAAAAAGAAAGAAAATTCAATGATCTAATTTAATACATTCCCCATATAGAAAAAGAACAACAATCTAACCTTACAGTCTCTAAAAGAAAAGGACAAGAGCTGATGTCAATGAGATAGAAAACAGAAAAACAATTTAAACCATCAATAATAAGACAAGGGGTTAGTTTTTCAAAAGGATTAATAAAATTGACAAACCAGGCCCACGTTCTGCTCCCAAAATCCCAGCACCAATGCCCACAGCTCATATCCAGAACCCCACCACCAACACCCATGCCCTGCACCCAGAACTGCGGCCCAGAACTCCAGCTCAGGCCCAGCGTCCATGCTCTGTGCCCAGAACTCTGGCCTCAAACTCTGCCCCAGCCCCAGCTCCCACACCCTGTGCCCTGAACCCTGGCCCCAGGACCCACACCCCACATCTGGAACCCCAGTTCTGGAACTCCTGCCCCGGTGCCAATGGCCCACACCCAGACCTCTGGCCTGGCACTGATGCCACAGTGCCCACACCCCACGCCCGGAACCCCAGCCCCAGTGCCCACAGACCACGCCCGAAACTGCAGCAGACACTGATGCCCTGCATCCGGATCTCTGGTCCTAAAGCCTGGAACCCCCGGTCTTGGCACCAATGCCCCTCACTTGGAACTGCGGTCCTGACACTGATGTCCCGCACCGGGAACTCTGATCCTGACACTGTTGGCCTGCACTCGGAATTCTGGTCCTGATGCCGTTGGCCCACTCCTGGAATTCTGGTCCTGACACTAACGACCACTCTGGGAGCTGACGTGCACCAGGAGCAATGATAGAACTTGACTGAGTACTTTGGGGAAAAAACTGCTATCTGGCTTGGCCATGTTGGACTCCTTAACTCAGGCAACAGGGAGGTCCTGGGTTTTTTTAATATTCATTCATTGTTGTACAATTATCTCCTCCAACCCCAGTCTTCTTTGCAATGTACTTCTTATTTTGGGTTTTGTCATACGTGTAACACTAAAACAGTTCTATTTTTTCATCCATTCCAGTGCAATGTTCATTATCTATCCACTTTTATCCTATTTACTAAACAGAAGTTATTTAGAAAAGCTGTTATGAAACATGAGTAAGCCTCAAGATCATAAACTGAAAGGAGTTTCTGAAAATACAGACATTTCTGCCCTAATCTTAGAGATTCTGATTCATTAGATTTGGTGGTATTGTTATTATGTGTCAAATTGCCTGGGACTCGTAGCAACCCTATGTACAACCACCCTAAAACCTACTCTATCCTGTGCCAATTGTACCTTTACTCCCTAGTCACTGAATCAATCCATCTCATCGAGAGTCTTCCTTTCTTTCACTGTGCCTCCACCCTCCCAAGCATGACGTCCCTCTCTAAGGACCTCAAGGTCCTGCCTTGTAACATGTCCAAAGGATGTCAGATAAACCTTACAGATAAATTTAATACTCATAAACTTCTGATTATCACTGCCATCTTTTCACCCTTTTATATAGTGAATTATGCTTCTAAAATTATGGGAATTGTGGGGCTGGAGAAGAGTTTTGAACATATCATGGACTGCCAAGAAAACAAATAGTTCTGGCTTGGAGATGGTAAAACCAAGTTTCTCTTTGGAGGCTGGGATTCTGAAGCTCCATCTCAGATACTTTGGGCACATGGCCAGTTCCTTGGAGAAGGATATCATGCTCAGAAGGGCGGAGGGACAGCACAGGAGAGGAAGACGCTGGATGAGATAGATTAATAAAATAACTGGGATAATGCGGGTTGGTGTGTCGGAATTAGTGAGACTAGCTCCAGGACAGAGCAGGCTTCAGAGCTGCTGTACATAGAGGGTAGCTATGGGTCACAGGCAACTCTAAGGCACATAACAACAACAACTCCTGTACCTGTGGATGGAATCTCATTTGGAAACAAAGTTTTTATTAATGAGGCCATATTGGTGTAGGGTGTGTCCTAAGGTTTATAACTAGCACTTTATTACAAAGGCAGATTAAACAGAGATGAAAACACAAAAGGAGAAGACAGATGCCATATGAGAATCCTCTACAATCAAAGAATCAAAGAATACCCAGAAGTACCAACAAAGAAGGGATTAAAATGTTCCTAAGATTTACTTTTAGCCTCCAGACCATGGAAAATAATTTTTTGTTTCTTAGAGCCACTCAACAACATTAAGAAACTAAAATACCTCCTATTCTTAAGTTGAGCAAGATCAAGATTTAAAGCCTTCTCCTGACTCCAAGAAACAGGAAAGGAAGCTGACTCAAATGAATGCTGATTCAAAGTAAGCTCTGCAAAATCGCCTTCCATTATTGGTCACTGCTGTAATCTTGAAGGCATGCAATTTGAAGCCACCAGCTGTTCTGTGGTAGAAGAATGGGCGAACTTCCAGTTCTGACTGTAAAATACACAACAACAATCATTCAATAGGAAGCTAAGGTATGGAGCTGTGCTGCCAACTCAAAAGTGCACAGGTCTAATCCACCAGCCGCTCTGAGGGAGAAAAAGGTAATCACCTTCCCAGGTAATTTACAGTCTCTGAAAACATGCTCCACCTCAGTAACAATCCTGAACAACTAGGTAAAGATTCTTTAAACTTGTTCTTGTTAGTAGGTACTGTAGAGTTGAGTATGACTTGTCCCAACACTATGAACAACAGATCTAAACCCTGTCGTATCCTGTGCCATTCTCATCAGCTCTGACACTCAAGCCCATTGCTGCAATCACTATGTCAATTCATCTGGTTGAGGACCTTTCTTTCTTTTGCTGACTCTCCACTTTTCCAAGCATGATGTCGCTCTCCAAGGAACAACCCGTCCTAGTGACATGCCCAAAGTATGTGAAATGAAGCTTTGTAATCTTTGCCTGCAAGGAGCACTCTGGCTGCACCTTCTCTAAGACATATCTGTTTGTTTTTTTGCCAGCCATGGAATGTTAAGTACTTTTCTCCAACACTAAAGCTCAAAGGCATCGATTCCTCTTCTGTTATCATTGTTCATTGTCCAGCTCTCAGATGCATAGGTGATGGTGTTGTTGTTATGTGCCGTCTAGTCTTTTGTGACTCATAGCGACCCTATGTACAACAGCCCTAAACCTGCTCTATCCTGTGCCAATCGCATTGCCTCTGACACAATCATCCCGATTACCCCAGTCACTGAATCAATCCACCTCATAGAGGGTCTTCCCCTCCTGCGCTGTCCCTCTACTCTACCCAGCATGATGTCCCTCTCCAAAGACCTGTCTCTCCTTGCAACATGTCCAAAGTATGTCAGACGAAGCCCCAGAGTCCTTGCCTCCAAGGAGTAGCCCGGTTTAACCCTCTCTAGGATGAATCTGTTTGTTTTCTTGGCAGTCCAGGGTACATTCAATACTCTTCTCCAGGACCACAGCTCAAAGGTGTCAATTCTCTATCTCTCCTCCCTAGTCATTGTCCAGCTCTCTGATGCATAACAAGTGATTGCAAAGACCATGGCCTGTATCAGGCGCACCTTCGTCTCCAGAGAGACACCGTTGCTCTTGAGTACTTTAGAGAGGTCCCTAACAGCAGACTTTCCCATCGTGATACATTTTTTTATTTCCTGGCTGCTGGTGCCAAGAGTGTTGACCGTGGAGCTGAGCAAACTGAATCTGTGAACAATCTCAATCTCTTCGCCATCCATCCTGATGCTACCAATTGGTCCAGTGGTGAGAATCTTTGTCTTCTTGACATTGAGCCTCAGTCTATACTGAAGGCTGCAGTCCTTGACCCTCTGCAGTAAGTGCATGAGGTCCTCCTCAGTTTCAGCGAGCAAGGTTGTGTCATCTGCATAACGCAGATTGTTGATAGATCTTCCACCAATCCTAACACCACACATCTCCTCATAGAGCCCAGCCTCTCGGATAATCTGCTCTGCATACAGGTTGAAAAGGTGTGGAGATAGGACACATCCCTGGCACACACCTTTCCCAATTTTGAACCATGCAGTGTTGCCCTGCTCTGTTCTGACAACTGCCTCTTGGTCCAAGTATAGGTTTCTCATTAGCACGATTAAATGTTCTGGGATTCCCATTCTTCTCAGAGTCAGCCACAGTTTGTTATAATCCACGCAGTCAAAAGCCTTTGCATAATCAATGAAACAGAGATAGACATTCTTCTGGTATTCTCTGCTTTCAGCTAAGATCCATCTAACATGGGCTACAATAATCCTAGTACCATGATGCGTAGGTAGTGATTAAAAAAACCCCATGGCCTGAATCAGGCACACCTTAATTCTCTGATATTGTTGTTTCTCAGTAATTTGGAGATGTTCCTGACTGCAGACTTTTCCAATGCAATACATCTATCTCCTGATCTCCTGACTGTGGTAACAAGTGTGCTGATGTGTGTGTCTCCTTAAACTAAGAAATATTTATTATGTCACAACCTAAGCATACTTACAATACAGTGTTTAATCCAGGTGATACTTGTAGCTATGCATACAACATCTATCACATAGCATAATAAAATGAGAACAGTTGTTTGGGATGGTGGCATCCTTTCTGATGAATGATTTTCTTTTTAATTTCCATCATTGATATTACAATATTACTTGTGTAGTTCTAAAAACAAGAACAAGGTAAAGAAAATTTTTCATTGAACGAATTGAAAAGTAATCAGACTCACACAAAATCCTCCAATAAGTTCAAGAATCCAGCAATCTCTGTACATCCACTAATACTTTAAAGAAAAGCTGTCTGAACACTGGTCAGAGGCAAGGAGATGTAAAAATTGCTATTGCTAAGGTTTGAGGCTTTCTCTGATCAAGTCTGTCATCTACAATTTTCTAAAAGTATGTTTGATTTGGATCATGATTTCCCAGCCTGCTGACGCTTTAGGTCAGATGCTTTTATGCTGTGGGGCTTATCTTGTGTACCATAGGATGTTCTTCAGCAATCCTTACCTTTTCCTAGTAGTGCTTCCTTTCTAGTTGTGACAATGAAACCCCTCACTTGCTAAATTTCTTTGGGAGGACAGTGTCTGTAGTTTAGAACCACTGGACTACATGAAACAAATGTAAATGCAAGTCCTTCACATACATACTACTAGCTTTGAGAAATCCAAAGTGTTATGATTTAGGAACGACATCAGCAAAAGGTAAAGTTTATCTTCAGAATACCCTTGTTGTTGTTGTTATGTGCCATCAAGTCTCTTGTGACTCATAGCGACCCTATGTACAAGACGCCTAAATGTCGTTCTAGCCTGTGCAAGACACACTCATTCCCACCACTCTACTCACAGAATCGATTCATCTCATCGAGGGTCTTCCTCTCCTGCGCCGTCCGTCCACTCTTCCAAACATAATGTCGCTCTCCAAGGACCAGTCCCTCTTTGCAACATGCCTAAAGTATGTCAGACGAAGAAGCTTCAGAATCTTAGACTCCAAGGAGCATCTGGTTTCACCCTCTCCAGGACAAACCTGTTTGTTCTCCTAGCAGTCCATGGTATATTCAACACTCTTCTCCAGCACCACAGCTCAAAGACATTAATTCTCTTTCTATCATCCCTATTCACTGTCCAACTCTCCAATGCATAGTATGTAATTGCAAAGACTATAGCCTGGATCAGGAGCACCTTAGTTTCCAGCCTGATGTCATTGCTCTTCAGTATTCTTGAGAGGTCCCTCACAGCTGACTTTCCCAATGAAATTCATCTCCTGATTTCCTGGCTGCTGTTACCAAGAGTGTTGACTGTGGAACCAAGTAAACAAAAACTGTTAACTGTATCAATCTCTTCACCATCCATACTGATGTTGCCAATTGGCCCAGTGTTGAGAATCTTTGTTTTCTTGATGTTAAGCTTCAATCCATACTGAAGACTGCCCTTGACCTTCTGCAGCAAGCGCTTCAGGTCCTCCTCAGTTTCAGCAAGCAGGGTTGTGTCATCTGTATAACATAGGTTGTTGATGATTCTTCCACCAATTCTGATGCCACATTCCTCCTCGTACAGCCCAGCATCTCAGATGATTAAATAATAAGTCCCCACTCAAATTCCAGAAGCACAGAAGCTGCTCTTTCTGCTCTCACAGGAAAATGATTTCAAGAATAGAGCCAGGGGAGGTTTTGAGAGATGAGTGGTTTCCTCCTGCCTCTGAAAACCTAGAGGGCCAGCTATAGGTTGATTCCAACTCGATGGTACACAACACACATATAAGCAATAATGTATGAGAAAATAAACTGGAACCCAAGTGGCCTAGGTTGTAGTCCTGGTTTTGTCACAGCTTGTAACTTTGGGCATTATCTTTCCTGCAATAGCAAGGACATCTTTATGGGCTTATTATCACTAAAGGTTAAACTATGACCTATGGTAAGCTGTGTTGGCCTCCCGAGGACTAGTTGTATATTTATTGGAAAGAAAGGTTTTCACTAGGTTAACCTTGTATGCCAGACTGAGGATTATATACCTTCTTTTGTAGATGTTGAGGAAACATTGGAATTTCTAAAACATATTTGCTCAGGCATGGAATTACTTACAGCATGTGGTATTTCTTATAACATATAGGTACAGAACATATCACTCTGTTTGGGTTTTCTTAAATTATACTAGTTTATTTACAAAATTAAAATACATTGTTTTCCAGAACAGATTCTTCCAATTTCCCTTATATCACTCTGTTTTATCTTCTCATTTTATGAAAGGAGATCTCAAGATCATGAGAAGGGAAGGTGATTTGTTTGTCTCTTATTGCCAAGTGGTATAATCAATGTTTGTTGTTGTTGTTGTTGTTGTTATGTGCCTTCGAGTCGTTTGCGACTCATAGCGACCCTATGCACAACAACTCTAAACCCTACTCTATCCTGAGCCAATCGCATTGCCTCTGACACACCCATCCCTATTACCCCAGTCACTGAATCAATCCACCTCATAGAGGGTCTTCCCCTCCTGCGCTGTCCCTCTACCCTACCAAGCATGATGTCCCTCTCCAAGGACCTGT
>NW_006400292.1:233662-244946 GCF_000299155.1 Elephantulus edwardii
AGTCCATGGTACATTCAATACTCTTCTCCAGCACCACAGCTCAAAGGGGTCAATTCTCCTTCTATCCTCCCTAGTCATTGTCCAACTCTCTGATGCATAACTACATAATCAATGTAGTATTTTAAATATTAGAACTTTAAACTATAGCGAGAATTACTTTGGGGGAGGGAACGTACTTACTATGCATTACTAAGCTATAAGCATCTTCAAAGTCACTTATCTGATCCACTTAGCACACTGATACAAATCTCCTGTCCTTGGAGGAAATGAAAGAATTCATTTCCCTGGAATATTTCTACAAACAAGCCCATTGGTAAGCAGGACAAACACAAAAAGACTATCAATAATATACAGATACTGAAAGACGAAAGAACTTTCACTGTATTATTCAGGGTTCAGATAGGAGATCAAAACTACACATAATTTTAAATTAAAAGTTAAATAAACATCTATTAGCTAACAACAGGAGAATGCAGTAACAGGGGAATGGCTACTAAGGGTAAAGTGAAAATGAAAATGGCAGGGAGGAGACAAACCCCTAGGACTGAGCAAGAAGCCAGGGAAAGGGAAAATCAGGGGGATTCTCCTTAAGAAAAAAATTAAAAACTTGTTGGAGATGAAGTCATTGTAGCCCACAAGCTTGTTGAAAATTTTGCAGAGGTGTCATAGATGGAGATCACCAAGGAGGGAATAACCACGGACTGGACAACAAATTTGCCTAGAAATTATGCGAATGGACAGTTGAACTTTTAGGAAAGGTGTTTGAAACTCTGTTGGGACATTCCAGGAAGCTTCCAGGGGCTTACCCCTGTGGGTACTCTTCACTTACTGGAAGTATGATGAGGAATCGAGGAAGGTGCCAGTGAAGCACCTCAGGCTGGGTCCTGTTCAGGAACAACGATACAAGCACACACATAGAACCAAGTCTCTATCCTTGCAGTGGGCCTCTAGCACCCTCTGCTGCACCAGATATGGTTTGCAAGTCTCAACTCCAGAATTCAAAAGTAAGGCAATGAAGGAAGATATGACGCATCAGCAAGAAGCAAATGCATCATTAGGAGCTCAACTATTGAACTGAGGCATAAAACATAATTATGCAGAGTCATATGCACCAAAACATGCATAACATAGTATCCACACAATCACAATACACACACACACACTCTCTATATATATTTACTTATTTATTTATGTATTATTTTTGTTTATTTATTTATTCATTCATTCATTTATTTATATAGCTGTCTAGAAAAAAAATTGTGAAGGAAGAAACTTTTCTAAAACTCACCTTCTCCTGGCTGTACAGAATCTCCACTCGACCAAGACTCATCAGGGAAGATACCTGTTTCTCGGCAAAACCCAGAAGTCCAACCTCTCCAATATTCTTCCTTTCTTTCTTCCTCCAGGATCTTCCTCATATAATAACTGTACAAGATGACTTCATGAATGTCATGGCAAGTGAAAAAGTTTTATTGGAATCGCAGGGCCCTTGTGTACAAGAAAGTGGAAGGAACTCGATTAGCCTTATGTCCAGTATTGCAGTTGGTGTTCTAGCTGCAAATCTTTTAATGTCTCCTCTCATTAAAATGGACAATGTGACATTCTAAATATAGTTAGTCTATTCCTCTAGGTTTATAGATAAAGGATCTTCCCTAACTGTTCTTGTTGTTTATTGCTGTGGAGTCGAGCATGACTCATAGCAACCCTATGAACAAAAGACCTGAAGCCTTTTTATAACTATCATCATTTCTCAAAGTTCATAGAGTTTCCAGGAGCATGTTGTTTAGGAAGTAGATGCCACTTCAGTTTTCAAACCTTTCTTAAACTGGGAGCTACACCAAACTGCACATCATGGGTACCCATCATTGACAACCCAATGCCACAAGGTTCAGCATCACAGCAACCCCAGGTTACCTCAGTACAGCATATTGACAGATGAGTGCTGTACCACTTAGAAGAATGTATCTCCAAAACATAATAGTAACCTACTTTTAAATACAAAGGCCCTCCCCTAGGTCTTGTTGACTCTAAACAAGAGGTTTAAAATAAAACAAAACAACAATATAGCATATTGTTATTGTTATGTGCCATTGAGTCACCTGCAAAATATAGCAACCCTATGGACAGCAGCTCGGAACCCTGCCCTATCCTGAGCCAGTCTCACTAATTCTGACACACCAACTCACTGTGCCAATCCTTTCCGAGTGTGATGTCCTTCTCTAAGGACAACTTCTTCTCCTTACATACCTAAAGTATGTGAGATAGAACTTCAAAATCCTAGCCTCCAAGGAGAAACTTGATTTCACCCTCTCCAAGACAGGCCTATTTGTTTTCTTGCCTATACATGGCATGTTCAAAAATCTTCTCCAGCACCACAATTCAAAGGCATCAATTCTTCTGTCATCCTGAGTCACTGTCCAGCTCGCTGAAGCATAACAAGCAATCGAGAAGACCATGGCCTGGATTAGGCGTACCTTTGTATCTAGACTGACATCATTGCTTCTCAGTACTCAGGAAAGGCCCCTGACAGCAGATTTTCCCAATGCAATTCACTTTTTTATTTCCTAACTGCTGGTGTTAAGAGTGTTGATTGTGGATCTCAGCCAAGCTGTAATTGCTAAAAACCTCAATCTCTTCTCCATCTATCATGGTGCTGCCAATTGCCCCAGTGGTGAGAATCTTTGTCTTTTTTTTTTATGTTCGATAATGGCAGTTGTATTTATTAAGAGAAATTCTTCATCTTTTTTAATTTAAATTGATTATTAATTTCAGTAAAAATTTACAGAGACTTTGGATTTCCATTCATTCATTGTTGCACTTTTCTCCCCTCCCAAACCTCCCCCCGAGTACACTACCCTCCTGGAAAAGTAAAAGACAAATTCTTTCATTGTTTTACAAACCCTCCCCAGGTCCACTCCACCATGTAGCCTTTGCTCTAGACTCCTGTAATGTCAAAAATACCTAATCACATATCCTTTTTAAACAGTTTTCTCCCTCATCTGCTTCAATGCAGTATACATTATTGAACCCATCTTTCTCAGTCTCTCCCGAACCCCCAGGTCAGTCCTGTTTTACAACAGTGGCACCATACAGTAATTTGTCCTTTTGTGACTGAGATAATTCACTCAGCATAATGTCCTCCAGGCTCACCCATTTTGAATAATATTGCATGAGTTCCTTGTTTTTCAATGCAGCATAGTATTGCATTGTGTGAATATACCACAGCTACTCTATCCATTCATTGATGGGCACTTAGGTTGTTTCCGACTCCTTGCTATTGAGAACAAAGCCGCGATAAACATGGGTGTGCATATATCTGCTTGGATGTCAGTTATGGTCTCTTTAGGGTATATTCCTAGTAGTGGAATTGCTGGGTCAAATGGTATCTCTATTTGCAACTTTTTGAGAAAGCACCACACTGCTTTCCACAGTAGTTGCACCATTTTACACTTTCATCAATGGTGAACAAGGGACTTACTTTTCATGTGTGTTATTGATGTGCATTCTCCACTCACTTGTCATAAGGAAATACTAATTACCAGAAAAGGACATACTGTTTGGTAAAATAGGTCAGGGAAGATAAAGGAAATATTCATTGAAATGGATTTATACAATTACCTTTAGAGTGAAACATATTAACCATTGTGATAATAACCAGGGACTGAAATGGTCTCATTCTGTTGTATGTAATGTCATCAAGGCTGAAAGCCCAAATCTTCATTTCTTTGGGAAAGGAGATAAGGGTTGTAAGTGTCCAGGAATTGCTAAACAAGAAAGGGCTATTGAACTGTGTCTCTCGTAGTTACTCCTCCCACTTCCCAAATTTCATCTATCTGAAAATTACTAGGGCCTCAGAGATACTGGACAGCAGCTTAGGACGGCCCAAATGCAGTTTTCCAAGAAAAAAAGCATCCTAATATCTCCACCTGGTGGCCAAACTTGAGAAAACACTCCCTGGCCGATTTAGGTAGTAACTGAGGTCTTGAAAAGGATTGAATCACAAGTGGGCTCCTGCACAGGAGATCTAGTGATAGCTGTGGGTGGAGGATGCCTAAAAGTGTCAACAGTTTACCTGTTCCATGCTGAGGTGACATCAGAGAGGGCATCAGGCTTGATGTACTCGATAGAGCACAGGTAATTCCATGGTTGTCAGCCTCAATACTGTTGACATTTAAGGCAGGATAACACTTTGAGATAGATAGTTGTTCCAGCCTCTGGAAGGTGTTTAGTAGTATTACTGAACTCTATTTGCTAGATCCCAATAGCATCCATACCCTTACATCCCAAATGACAAAGAAAAATATTTCTCACATATCTCTAAGGGCAACTCTACCTGAAAAAACACAGATTATTCCCTCAGGTAAAAGAACAAACAGGTTTGTCTGGGAAAGGGTGAAACCAGACTGCGACTTGGAGGCAAAGATTCTGAAGCTCTGTCTAACATACTCTGGGCATGTTACAAGGAGTCCTTGGATAAGAGACATCATATTTGGAAGGGTAGAGGGGCAGCACAAGAGAGGAAGACTCTGGAAGAGATGGATTGACTCAGTGACTGAGGTAATGGAGGTAGCTGTGTCAGAGGCAATGAAATAGTCTCAAGAAAGAGCAGGGTTCAGGGTTGTTGTATATAGGATCTCTATGAGTTGCAAGCAACTTGTTAGCACACAACAAGATCTGGTTTTTTAACAAATATCCTTGTGGAATAATGAGGAGAGCAGCAGTGACTCTCCAACAGAGATGAAAGCAGTCCTATGCACACATGGTATGGCTGACTCCAGGAAGCAGATGTGCCTTCAGAATCTCCATACAACAAAACTTTGCTCAGAGTTCCCAGACAAACAGGAGGGGTTTTTTAACTTACTCTACTTCCCAAGGTTCTCTTTTAGAGCTGAGAACAGGGGATGGCTTAGATGGAATAGGTGGAAAACAAAAGTAATTCAAATCAAATTTAGGTAGGTTCATAGTGGCCTCAGTATTAGAACTTCTCAGAATGAAGTCTTTAAGTAATTATAAGAATCACAAAACCAAATTAAAGTCATTGCTGTTTAATTTCTTCTAACTCTGGTAAAGAATAGGAACCTTCTTGTTTAGCATGAAACATATGTCAAACTCTATGGTAAAAACTTCAATCCTCACAACAAATCTAAAAGGTGGTGCCTTTTTATAGAAGAAAAAATTGAGTCACAGAAAGTTAAGCTTGACCAAGGCCACAGAACTCACGCACCATTGGCCCTAATGTCGAACTTGAACTCCACAGTTTTCTGTAAGTCACTGCAATGTCCTCAAAGCATCATTCTCAAATTTAGAATTTGTTTAGAATTTGTTATCAAGAAAAACACAGTGGAAAAAGTGAAATAATGATGGGCATAGATCAATAATGATCAATTTTATAAAACACAACGTATAGGAATGATAACATGAAACACAACGTGAATGTAGGAATACATGAAACACAATGTACATAAACTAAATACAGTGTATACAACTTTTGTATGTAAGCCAATATAAAAATACATTTTTAAAAAGAATGCCTACCGAATAATCCCGGGTCTCCAAAAGAAATAGACTTATAAGTCAATTATACAGAGGAAAACATTTGGATGGCCAACACACATATGAAGAAATGCTCAAAATCACCAGCACTAAGAGAGATGCAGATCAAAACCACAATGAGATACCATCTCACCCCAGTACCAAGTACCACTGTTAAAGTTTAACAGAGCAGCAAGCAATAAATGTTGAAGAGGATGTGGAGAGGTGGAAGCTCTCATGCACTGTTGGTGGGATTATAAAATGGTGCAACCACTCTGGAAGGCAGTTTGGTGTTTCTTCAAAAAGCTGAGCATAGAAACTCAGTATGACCCAACTATTTTACTACTAGAATTACACCCCAAGGAAATTAGAACAGAGAGACAAATGGAGATCTGTATATCAATGTTTATAGCAGCATTATTGATCATCACAATAACATGGAAACAGCCCAAATGTCCAAGCACAATGAAACCTATTGAAAAATTTTGCTACACTCATACAACAGAATTCTATCCCTCACTAAGGAGCAATGATTTTGAAAAATACTATATGACTTGGGAGAGACTGGAGAACATTATATTGAACAAACTAACTCAGTCCCATAAGGACAAATATTACATAAGATCATCATTGTAAAAATAATAAGATAACTAGTAAAACATGTATAAGGGTCCAATAGAGGAAGGAGGGGCTTTGGAGGGGTGAGGATGAGTAAGGGCAGAAATCACAAGATCGCACAATTTGGTGCATGAAGAGAGGGGTTAAAAGGAAATTGGACAAATCCAGCAGGGACCGGAAAAGACAGGGAAATGATGGGCATAATCCAATGGTGATTAATTTTATAAAATACAATATATGAGAATAATTATATGAAAAAGAGTATCAATGAAGGAAAGTGTGAGGAGGGACATCCGAATTAAAAAGAAACTTCTATTTTAAAAAATGAATGCATAGTTTTGCATTTCATTCAGTTCTTCTTTTCCTTTACTCCAAGTGTGCTCATTTTGTTCTCCTAGAAGAAGTTGAAGGTATCTCAAGGAAAGTGATCACATCTTCTGCTTGTTTCAAGCCAGCTTTCATAACGCAGCATAGAGACTAATTATGTTCTCAAAACAAAAACAAAACACTTAACAGATCCAACAAGGCAATCCTGTTCCACAAAGAGTGAGACCTCTCAAAATGATGGTTGTACCACTGGAATCCCGCAGAATCCCACAAACCTATGTGTCCCCTCTCCTCAGAACCACACTTAATGAAGAGATCCCTCTTATCTTCCTCTTTCTCAAGTGGCAACCTAATTAAATCCTTTCTACAATTAACTATTATAATTAGAAAGAAAAGAAGTCCATGTGTCATTCTTGAACTTCATCCATTAAACAACAGTGTCCAATGTTGAAATCCCTCTTTAGACAAGGAGAAATTGTACTTGTGTGAGATAAGAATTCTCCAGATAAGCTAACCTAAATTAAATTATGCAAGGATAACAGAGGTTTAACTTCATTCTTCCTGGAAGTACTGTAATTAAAACTCAATTAGGGGCAGTTCAGGCCAACATCATTATTGAGTGTCACCTATTAAAGAGATAAACAGCTCAAAACTGCCTGCCCAGACCCAGCCTTGAAGCCATAGGAAGTAGAGGAATCATTTTCACCACTCTCTCTTTCAACAATCATTTAAAGGAACCATTTGTCCATTTTTTTCCCTCCCACTTACAGAAATATGTTATCCAAGAATCATGTCAAAGGAGGACATAGCACAGCCATTCAGATGTCTTGTCTGATAAAAATTTAAGTGTTTATCACTTAACATCCAAGTACTTTTTATGTAGTAGATACTAAACATGTTTTTGGTATAAGAAAAAGATTTAAAAACGTTCCTGATGGCCATTTCAATATTAAATGAGGAAACTATGAAATAAACTACTACCTCCAGAGCTTTTAACTATTTCACTATTAGGTATTTTGAAGCTGACTTTGCAAATAATCTGGTATTTGACATTATAGGCAGCCTAACTCTGTTGTTTTGGTTTTTTGAACTATTATTCTTATTAATGTGAACATCAGGTGTTGTTATTGTTAGGGGCCATCAACACCACTATGATATTTAGCAACTGAACAACATATCAGAACTTTGTCCTATCTTGTCACATCTTCATGACCTTCCACCATGCTCAAACTCATCTCCTTGAGGGTCATCCTTTCTTTCACTGCATCTCTGCCTTTCCCAGTATGATGTCTTTTCACAAGAACTGACTTCTCTTTACAACATGCTTAAAGTATGTGAGATGAAATATTACCATATTACCTCTAAGGAGCACTTTGGTTTCACTTCCTGGATAGATTTGTTTATTTTGTTTTGAACTCTACTTAAATACATTGTGTTGTCACCAAGACATCAAAGGATAAGGTGAAGAGCAGAGGAAATTAGAAGAGAGGATCTGTTTCTTCCCTTGTAACAAGGGCCTCTCCTGAGTGAGGGCAGTACTGCTCCAGTGAAACCCACTGCTCCTAACTCAGGGGCAAAATGTTATATGGTTAAACCGATCTAAGATGCACACTAGCAGTCTTAGAACTCAGAGTCTACAGTGAACTTTGTGAAAGTCATTGGCCTTCACCTTCAGTGCCTTGTTCACACCTTGCTTTCCTAAACCTTTACCAATTCTTTTGTCAACTCTTGTGCAGTTTTGTATCAATCAAAAAAGAATGGTATGTTTTGCACATTGACTGTGATGGGGAAGGACTCAACCACACACCTTTTCCAGAAAAATTGATCCCAGATATAGTCCACCTCTTTGATGAGGTATCTACAGATATCATATATTGGTGACTAGACTGTGGTCCAGTTAAGCCAGATATCTCACTCAGTGTCCTGCAGTTGGCAAGTTATGCCCATCTCTGGGTACCTTCCCAGGAGTATCATGAGACCTGAGATCCTATTTACACTTGAATAAAAAGGGAAAAAGTATCTCTTCTAATTTGTATAATAGTGCTTGTTGGATTAAGAGTGGCCTCTTTAGGGTCCTCAGGACCACAACCAACTGGACATGCTGCATACATCATCCCACACAGAATACTCTACAAGTTGCCATCATGTTGATCCTGACTCCTGTATATTTGATGCATGCCAGAGTAGAACTGCTCCATAAGGTAAGTTTTCAATGGCTTAGCTTTCAAAAGTAGATCAAGACTTTCTTTCTAGGTGCATCCTGATGAACTATGGCTTGGTCTAGTGTTAAAGTTAGAGTTAGGATTATACACTGTGTGAGGATTAAGCTAAATTAAATTGAAGATTAAACAAGGTCATGGTATTATGTTACAGTTCAAATAGGAGGTAAGGCTAGTGTGAGGAGTAGTGGCTAAATGTTATAATTTAGGGTTAAGTTTACAGTTAAAATTAGGGCTTGGATGTACTAAGGTTTGTAGTTATATGTACTGTACTGTCAGAACCGATTTATAGTTGACCCTTCAGTGGGTTTTCATAAGCAGTAAATCACATAGGAGATTACCCATCTTTTTCTCTCAGAGCAGCTGGTGCATCCAAACCATATACATGCCTTTGGGTTGACAGACACACCACCAAGTCACGAGAGCTCCCCAGTTATGGTTAGTTTTCATATTTGGTAGACATGACTTTAGAGCTTAACCTAGTGTTAGAGTTAAGGCTTCAGATTTGGATAAGGGTTAGATTTTTTTCCCTTTTTTTATTGCTTTTTAAAAAAAATAATTTTAATGAGCATTTACAGAAATTTTGGATTTCGATTCATTCATTGCTGTACTTCTTTCCCCGCCCAGCCCTCTCCACCCCAGTTCGCTCCTCTCTTTCAAAAGTAAAAGAAACACTCCTTCCCTGGTACACAATCCCCCCCGCACCCCACCCACTGCCCCAAGTACATTCCACTATGCAACCTTAAGTGTGGAATCTTGTGATAATTATAATACCCTATCACACATCACTTTTAAATTATTCACTCCCTCATCTGTTTCAGTGCAGGATACACAATTTATCCAGTTTTTCTCAGTCTTACCCCAACCCTGATATCAATTCCATTTTACAACAGTGGCACCATGCAATATTTGTCCTTTTGAGACTGAGATATTTCACTCAGCATAATGTCCTCCAGGCTCACCCATTTTGAATAATATTGCATGAGTTCCTTGTTTTTCAATGCAGTGTAGTATTCCATTGTGTGAATATACCACAGCTTCTCTATCCATTCATTTGCTGATGGGCACCTGGGTTGTTTCCAACTCCTTGCTATTGTGAACAGAGCCGCGATAAAAATGGGTGTGCATATATCTGCTTGGATGTCAGTTATGGTCTCTTTGGGATATATTCCCAGTAGTGGAATTGCTGGGTCAAATGCTATCTCCATTTGCTACCTTTTGAGAAAGCGCCATACCGCCTTCCACAGTGGTTGCACCATTATACACTCCCACCAACAGTGAATACGGGTTCCAGTTTCTCCACAGCCTCACGAGCATTTGTTGCTTGCTGTTCTGTTAAATTTTGCTATTCTGACTGGGGTGAGATGATATCTCATAGTTGTTTTGATTTACATCTCTCTTAGAGCTAGGGATTTTGAACATATCTTCATGTGCTTGTTGGCCCTCTGAATGTCTTCTTTGGTGAAGTGTTAACGGTTAGATTTAAGATTAGGGGCCACCAGACGGAACAACTCTGCTGCGAGACGGAACAACTCCGCTGCCAGACAGGCCGGGAAGAGGCCCGGGAAGAGCAACAGTCAGCCACCCACCACGGAACTCCAGAGGAGCAAAGACCATGAGACCCCAGAGGAGCAAAGATTACCCGCCACTGTGTGACCGCCCCCTGCAGCCCGCACCTGTGTGACCCCCAGCACACAGGGTGCTGCTGCATAAACCCCCAGCAGCACCCAAGCCCCATCCCCACCTCTTGATGATAGTGTCCAAGCCCTGTGCTCCTTACTCCCCTAGTCCCTTGCTTTCCTCTCCTTCCCCCACCCTGCTTGCAGCTTCACAACCACACACCTCAGCCCCCGCCAGCACCCGGAGCTGTCAGCCAAGCTGTTGTGGAACTAACCTGGCAGGAGAAAGGCCGGTATCTTGGCTGTGTTTACTGGGATATTGCTGATTACCTGGGAGAACACCTAAGGACGTGCCCATTGGTGGGAAATTTGGCCGAGCTCTCTTGGGCTATATCAACTGCCTAAAATGAGCCAGCCAGCTGGCTTCTGTGAACTCGCAGACCAGCTAGAGGTTAGTGGGTTGGTGGGAATTTGACCTTGACTTTTCGGATCCTGTCGGATCCAGGACCCTGCTGGAGCAGTGGCTGTTGTATGAAGGCATCTACTAAGTGCCACTACGCAGGTAACACTGAGAAAACCACTGGGTAGGAAACGGACAGCAGGAATTTGAGTAAGGACCACAGTCGTGAGCACAATGAGACAGCGGAGGTTTGAGCAAGGTCCTCCAAGTGATTGACCTGCCCATGCGATCACCCAACACTTTGCCTGCCTCACCCCATTTGGCTCCACACCAGTGCCTGCACATCTGGGCAATCAACTTGCCTTTAAACGGGAGCACCTTGACCTGTTTTAGCAACAAGAGATTGCCCTAGCAGGTGCTGAACTGACATTTTTCTGAAGTCAGAAAGTCAGAGAAATGCACAAGTTTGGTAGCTGCCCATCTGATCTCAAGAGCATTGGCTTCAGATCAAGAACACATACCAATGTCTCGAAGAAAGCAAACTATCCCACACAATACACAAGAGCAAA